>NC_058411.1:3939056-3947383 GCF_002201575.2 Neomonachus schauinslandi | reverse complement strand
TGAAGAAGATGCAAATAAATCGAAAGCTACCCCGTGGTGCTGGTTCGGAAGAGTTGATGCTGTTAAATGTCCATATTACCCAAAGCCATCTATAGACTCAATGCAATCCCTGTCAAAATTCCAATGGCACTCTTCACGGAAATAGAAGGAACACTCCTAATATTCGAATGGAACCCCAAAAGACCTCAAATAGCCAAAGCAATGTTGAGAAAAAAGGACAAAGCTGGAGGCACCATGCTCCCTGATTTCAAACTATGTTCCAGAGCTATAGTAATAAAAACAGTGTGGTATTGGCATAAAAATGGACGCACAGAGTAATGGGACAGAAGAGAGAGCCCAGAAATAAACTCCTGCATATAAGCTCACCTGATCCTTGACAAGGACGCCAAAGACACACGATGGG
Source organism: Neomonachus schauinslandi (assembly GCF_002201575.2). Classification (NCBI taxonomy): domain Eukaryota; kingdom Metazoa; phylum Chordata; class Mammalia; order Carnivora; family Phocidae; genus Neomonachus; species Neomonachus schauinslandi. Next base: position 3,946,980 of record NC_058411.1, on the reverse strand, counting down.
CAAAGGACAGTCTCTTCGCTAAACGGTGTTGGGAAAACTGGACATCCACATGCAAAAGAATGAAAGTGGACCCTTATCTTACATCACTCACAACAATGAATTCAAAATGGATCAAAGACTCAAAGGTAAACCACAAAAGCCTCAAAACTCCTAGAAGGAAACACAGGGGCAAAGCTCCTCAACATGGGTCTTGGCGGTGAGTCCTTGGATCTGACACCCAAAGCACAGGCGGTGAAAGCAAAGCTAGACAAGCGGGACCACATCAAACTAAAAGAAAAGCTCTTGCCCAGCAAAGGAAAGCGTCCACAAAACGAAAAGGCAACCTACTGCATGGGAGAAAGTATTTGCCAGCTCTATACCCGAGAAGGGTTTGGTACTCAAAATACGTAAAGAGGTCTAGGGCATATAGTAGATGGTGCCCTAATAGGTTGTATGGTGACAGAGGGTAGCCATGCTTGGGGCGAGCACCGCAGAAGGTATAGGGTTGTCGAGAAAATATGTATATTACATAAAGAACTCCTACGAGTCAACAGCAAAAATAAAATCTGGTGGGAAAATGGGCAGAAGATCTGAATCGACATTTTTCCAAAGAAGACATCCCGATGGCCAACAGGCACGTGACAAAATGCTCACTCATCATCGGGGAAATGCAAATGGAAAGCACGACGAGCTATCAGCTCACGCCTGTTAGGATGGCTAGACTCAGAAAGCCAAGAGACGACAGAGCGGGCGGGGATGTGCAGTCGAGGGGGCCCCTGTGTGTCTTGGCGGGAGTGCACACTGGTGCAGCCACTGTGGGAACCAGGAGGGAGGCTCCTCAGAAAATTAAAAATAGGGGCTCCTGGGTGGCTCAGCCGGTTAAGTGTCCGACTTGTGATTTGGGCTCAGGTCGTGATCTCATGGGTCCTGAGATGGAGCCCTGTGTTGGGTTCTCCCCTTAGCAGGGAGTCTGCTTGAGATTCTCTCCCTCTGCTCCCCACCCCCCAGGCACGGGCTCTCTCTCTTCCTCAAATAAATAAATCTTAAAAAACAAATTCTCTCTGTCCCTCTCCCTCTGCCCCTCCCCCCCCCACACACTCTCTCTCTCTCTCTTAAAAAATAAATAAATAAATAAAAATAAAAATAGAACTACCCTATGATGCAGCCATCCTGTTTCTGGGTCTATGTGCAAAGGAAATGAAATCAGCATCTCGAACAGATACCTGCACCCCCAGCTCAGTGCAGCCTCATCCACAGCAGCCAGGACACGGAGACAGCCTAAGTATCCACTGCTGGAGGAATGGATAAGGAGACACGGTGCTTCCATCCGATGGAGTATCACTGAGTCACAAAAAAGCAGGACATCCCGCCGTTTGGGACAACTTGGATCCACCACCTGGAGGACATTATGCTAAGATTTCAAGCGTTTTATGAATTTTGCTTTATTGAATCCTGACCACAGCTCCATGGATGAGTGTTATTGTTCACCCCTTTTTACTGATGAGCGAACTGAGGCCGGGCCATCTGAGTGACTTGCCTGGGTCATAGAGCTGCTACGTGGTGAGCTGGAATTTGAACTCAAGCCCTTAGGCTCCAGAATCCATGCTCCTTTTTGGTGAGATGCAGCTTTCTGGCTGCACAAAGATGTCCATGTTCTCATTCGCAGCGCCTGTGACTATGTGTCCTTACAGGGCCAAAGGGAATCGCAGATGTGATCTTTAAGGACCATGAGATGGGGAGATCATCTGGGATTATTGACACGGGCCTCATAGCATCACCAACATCCTTGTAAGCACGAGGCAGCAGGGTCCGGAAAGGGGAAGGAGATGGGACATCGGCAGCAGAGGTCAAAGAGAGGTTGGAGGAAGCCAAGCGGCTGGCTTGAAGACGGAGGGAGGGGCCATGAGCCAAGGAATGCAGGCAGCCTCTGGAAGCTGGCAAAGAAAAAAAAATTTTTACCTTAGAGCTTCCAGAAGGAGCGCAGTGCTGCCAATATCTTGATTTAATCCAGCAAGAACCATTTAAACTCCTGGTCTCCATTTATCATTAGGTAATACATGTGGATTGAGATTTAAGATGCTGAGTCAAGCTCCCACTGACGCCCTCCTGCGGGCATTTCCTCCTGATTCAGAGGAGGGACCCTTACCTATGTATCCCTATCTGCCTGGTGATGCCTCTTCTTCACTCCCCGGCTCAGCAAAGGGTTCCTGTCCCCCACGTCCCTGTTGCTGCCCCTCTGGGCATGGTCTGGCCAGGCACCTGGCACAAGAAGGTCAGGTGGGGGTGCAGGGACAGGTAATCTTGACTTAATTTGCGGGTGCTGGGAAGGAGGGAGAAAGGGAGCGGGATGGGGAGAGGCTCCCTGGGAAAGGTGCGGGAGGAGTGGCACCTAGATAGGAAAGGCTTCAGCAGCCGCGGAAGTGGAGCGCAGCTTTCCCTGGCAGAAGGAGGGACCTGTGTGAAGGAGCTGAGCTGCGACATGGCATAGTCGAGGCGAGGACCGACACGCACCTGCCGCTCGGGTTTCAGGGGAACCGAGGTGCAAGAGGCTGGACACAAAGCACAAGGCTGGATAAAGGCCACTTATCACAAATATTGGCCAGCCAGGGCTGGGTCCAAAGACTGGGAAAGATGCCTTCCAGAGCCTGGAGACCATCGGATTCATCTGGAAACCCCATGATGTGGACACTGAGGCCCAGACAAGTGCCCGGGAAGCAATTCCTTACTCTGCCCAGGAAATTCTTCCCGACCATCTCCCCTTCCTGGGGCCTCTCTGTCCCAGACAGGGGCATGAGGGGCGAGCGCTCCCATTCCCAGGGGCTCCCCTGCCGAGGAGCCATGGACGGACCCCGGCTGGAGCAGCGGGACTCAGGCAGCTCTGCTCTCTGGGCAGGGCCCTCGCCGGGGATGTTCTGGGCTCCAGAAGGCCCGCAGAGCCAGTGGGTCAGCACGGGATGGGCAAGGTCGGTCCCCGGCCTGGTGGGCGCATAGATTTCGGGGGACCCGGCACTCACCTATCCATTGTGCCAAGAGGCTGGGCTGGCTGGGGCAGCAAGCATCTTCAGTGCAGGCAGTTCGGGAGGGGGCGGGGAGCCACACGTTTAGCACCCGGCAAAAACCACGAGCAAATTGCCAAGGGTGAGACATCACATAAACAGCATTTCTTGCAAAACCCTGGAAGTCACCCAGCCGTGAAGCGGTGCCTATGTGTGGTGCTGTGGAGCCTGGGGCCCCCTGAACAGCACGTCCCGCCAGGCTGGGAGCTCCCTAGATTCCTCAATGGCCACTTGGAAACAGAGACGGGGACCCAGGGGACAGGAGCCTCTTTCCACTCCTTCGGGTAGGAAGTGTTTATGGCCTGAGCTGGCCTAGCCTGGCAACCTCACGGCCGTAGCCTTCGGAGCCCGGCCTCTGCTGGGGCAACAAGACCGGGCTCAGGGGCCGGCCGTGGCCTTGGCAAGGCTAGCAGGGCTTGGGGCCACATCTTTGTCTGCCTTGCTGGGCTTTCCTGGGAGGGCGCTTCTGCTCTTCCACGCCCGGGTTCACCTGAAGCTGTTGAGCAGGGAGCCTGCATTTCTCCCTTCACTTAGCTCAGGGCTAAACCTCCTGCGTTCCCACCTGTCTTCCTCTCGCTGGGGGCTGCCCTGCTATGCACTTAGTGGCCGTGACTTGGGGGGGTGGGGGGGTCTTGGGAAACAGGACCTAACAGCACCCCTCTCCATGGAAACAGTGCCATGGGCTCAGTGGTCCCTGCAGAGAAAGTAGAGAGTGTGGATAAGGAAAGAAGAGAGAACCAAGAATTTAATCATTTTGAGCACCCACCCCTGGCCCCACACGCAGCAACATCCTTGCTGAACAGGGACTGGGTTCTCCTACTTGCCGACTGACCTGCTCCTCACTGGGCCACTTGAAGGGGTCGTCCAGGGCCCAAGGCTGCACTGGAGACCCCCAGATGTGCTCTTTTACTGGGTCCCCATCCTGAGCCAAGTACTTGGCATGCATGGTAAGCGGTGGCCACCACCCACTTCTCTGACCGGCAAACTGAGGTTTGAGCTGTTAAAAGCCCAGAGGCCTCCGAGGCAATGAGGGCAGGGCTGGGACCCCACCCCTGCTGATTCGGACCTGTGACCCGGGCTGACCGCGTGGCACACTGCCCCTCAGGCCCCTTCCACGCTCGCAGAACTGAGCTCCTCCCTGCCCCCTCCGAAGGACCGTGGTTCCAGGCATGCCCCTGGCTCGCAGCCTCGCTCTGCCTTATGCTCCCACTCCCGCTGCCAGCACGAGGCCACCATGCCTCCCCTCACGCACCCCTGCTCCCTGGCCTGCCCTGGGCACCCTCCTGAGCCGCATCATCCCAGAAGCTGGGGCACAGGCCTGGAACAGATCCTCCCTCCCGGCCTCAGAAGGAACCGACCCCCCTGACACCTGCATCTGGGACTTCTGGCCCCTGGAGCTGTGGATAATGCATTTCTGTTGTTTAAGTAGCCTGGTGGGTGGTACTTCGTGGTGGAGGCTGGAGCCCACTGAGCATCAGCAATTCCCATAGGCCAGCACGCCCAGTGCACCCTGTCCTCCTTCCCGCCTTTGCCTTGGCGGTGGCGCCCCCGGAGACGCTGTCCTGTCTGTCTGTGAGGGGCCGCACCTGCCAGCCCCATCCAGGGATGGGCTGATCCCAGGGACCATAACTAACTTGGGAGCCTGACCCCTTGGAAGTCTGTGGCTTTCCTGCTGCCTCTTGGACCCCCATGGGGAGCTTCCTGCCAGCCTGGGAGACGAGATGCAGCCTTGAGACCTTTGGGACCTCGGAGTGTTTGGACCAAGCTGCTCCTTGCAGAGCAATCATTCCCAAATTAACTGTAAAGGAATCAGAAACACGCAGATTCAATTTCCCATGAAATGTAAGTGGGTTTACAGATGTTAGGGAGTGAGTTTGGATCTTCTGAAGGGCATGTGGGCACGGGCCTGTGCTGGCTGCTCAGGCTCCGGAGACAGGTGAACCCCGCTGAGGGCCGCGAGCTCAAGCCTGACTCCCGAGAGGCTGCCTGCAGGCCCTCCCCTGCCCTCCCAGCAGCCCCGTGATTGACGCAGCCCATTTCACAGATGGAAAAACTAACAAGCAGACTGGACAAGGCCCTGGCCTGGAAGGAGGTGCAGCTAGGATCTGGACCCTGCTTTCCCTGACTCTGAGCCCTGAGCCCTTTTTCTACACGATGCGGGTTTCAGGAGCCCTGGGGTGGGGGTGGGGGATCAGGGTGGCCCCAGAGGGATGCGCGTGTTTGAATAGGGCCTTGAGCAAGAGCAGAAGCTCACGGGGCCCAGGGCTGGTGGGGCAGCCTCAGCTGTGGCACGAGGAATGCTGAGGTGCTCTTGTAGGATGTGTTCTAGCAGGTTCCAGGCACCCAGACAGGCCCTGGCCTGCAAGCAGGCTGGTGTCTCTGCCATGGTCCAGACACACTAGGACGTGGGGCTGGGGACCGTGGGCCACGGCCCGTTGGTGTAAATGACCTCAGGTGGGGCCACACGCACCAGCTCTGGAATTTCTGTGACCGCCTCCCACCCACGCTGTCCTGGGCTTCCTGCCCGACACCCCCGGACAGCTCAGCTCCGTCCTGCTGTCCAGTGACTTTCCCCACAGTCCCGGCTGCCAGAAGGGCCTGCTGTAGGTCATGTGGGACCTCCTCCTCTGGCCAGGGGGATGTGGAAGGTGAGGGAGGGGAGGAAGGGGCTGTGAGGTCTGAGCGTTCCCGGGGGACAACCAGGGATATTGTCACTAATGTCAAGGCCGGCTGAGCCCTCCCCGCCCCACTTTGCATATGTTGCCCATTTCTGATCCCCATGCTGCAGCCTCCCGAACGCACGAGGCTCCCCCACATCTGTGCAACTTTGCCTTGCTGCTCCCCCCGCCACCAGGCAGCCTTCGGCCTCTAGGGCTCAGCTCCACTCTGCCCGCAGCCTGCCGGCCGAGCGGCTCCCTGTGTCCTGTCCCTGCTCGGGCAGCGCGGGGGGCACATGGAGATCATCATCTTCCCTCAGGTGCCGGGATGACATCATCGCCCCCCGCCCCAGCACGCTGCAGCTTGAGGACAGTCGGCCTCTGCCCCCTCTCGCCCCCATACCTGCTGCTGGAAGTGACGTCACCCACGTCACCCACGTCCCTCCCCCGCCCCCAGGAACAGCAGAACCGGTGGCCAGTCTGTGGCCCGGCTCCCCTCGCCATCCGGGCCATCTCTGGCAAGTCGCTGAGCCTCCGTGCCTCAGTCTCCTCTGTCAGCGGAGAGGCCCCCGGAGGGACGGGAATCCGTGGGTAGTAAATGCTCAGAGAAGGTTCCCTTCTAGAGTTCCCGGCTGCCCCTGCCCTGCCCCTCACCCTCTTCCTGTGAGCGGAAGAGAGGACAGCCCCCCGGCCCACGTGGCCCCTTCGTCCACCCAGAGAGCTAACCGTGGGCTCTGCAGAGCCTGGAGGTCACAAGGGGCAGGGCCTCGTCACGGCCCGGGAGCTCAGAATCTAATGAGGCGGCCAAAGCGTGGGTGGGGGGTTCTGATGGGGGGCCTGGAAAGCCTGGGGAGGGAGCAGTCACCGATGGGCCCACCCTGGACAGGGAGAGCCACCCAGCTCCCTGGGACACTCTCCGGAGCCTCTGACGCAGAGAGGGACAGAGACAAACAGGGAGACACACACAGAGGCAGAGAGATAGAGAGACGGAGAACACAGGCATAGAAACAGAGAGAGAGCCACAGAGGGAACCGCGGTTAGCAGTGACCCAGCTGGTCCTCTGTCGATCTGGGAAGAAGTGACCGGGAACGGTCAGAGCCAGGAGTCTGGGGACGCCTGCACGCCACACGCCACATCCAGAACCTCTTCCCCTGACGCAGCGCGGTCGGGTGCAGGTGCAGGGGACGGGCTGGCGAGGGGACGGGCGGTGACACTTTGTGCCACCTGCAGTCCTCAGGCCAGCTGCTGGGTGGCCGAGGACATGCTCTTGGCGGGCCCAGAAAGGGCCCTTTGTGGCGGCGGGTCCCTCCGCTGTCATTAGAGGCAGCCTCTGACCACCAGCCACAGCGGCCCGCCCAGGGCCACGGGGGGAGGACAGCTCCGCCACGCTCCTCCCATTAAGGGCAGACCTGGAGGCTCATGGCGCCCCTGTCCCCATGCGAAGCAGGGCACACTCTGCCCCTTCTCCAGACGTGGGGCTTCTGGGGTTTCAGCCTGGGGTCACCTTCCTAGGCTGACCCTGGCAGCCCAGGGCCCCGTGGCAGGCGGCAGTGACCCCAGCTCACCCCAGGGAGGGGGGCAGTCACGTCTCCCGTCTGGCCCAGTGGCCCCCCTCAGTGCCTATAATTGGCAGGGCTACAAGGAGGGTTTTGTTGACCCCTCAGTGAGGGCAGGCCCACGGGGGGGCTGGCCCCTTTCATCTCCCAGGCCCCCAATTACCCCTTTCTCTGGCCCGGACCAAGAAGCTTTTAAATAGCAACAGTCAAGGGCCGAGGGGGGCCAAGGGGGTGCGGGGCCTCTGAAGCTGCTCACAAAGGAGTGAACATGTGCCCCGGGAGACGGGAAGAAAGAGGCCCCACTTGGGTTTAAAAATAGCCGCCTGGGCCCTGTCTGGTCTTGGAACACCGTGAACCTCCTCTCTGGGGTGAGGCCCCCTTGCCCTCATTCCCGCCGCCCAAGGCAGGTGCCTGCCTCAGGCCGTCCCTGCCAAGACGGCTCAGCCACAGGGGGCGGTGGCGGCCAGCAGGGTGGGCCGCGGCCTCCTTGCCCTTCCCCGGGCTGCGTCCTCAGCCTGGGACACCCTCCCCGCCCCTGGTCTTCCTGCCCCCTGGATCCCTGGTTTATCCTTCCTGAGCTAGCTCAAATCCCCACTGGGCACACGGTCCCTCCCTCCTCCCCTGGCACACGCCCCCCCCCCCCCCCCCCCCCCCCCCCCCCCCCCCCCCCCCCCCC
>NC_058411.1:3935995-3938956 GCF_002201575.2 Neomonachus schauinslandi | reverse complement strand
CCCCCCCCCCCCCCCCCCCCCACCAGCACACGGTCCCTCCCCACCCAGGCAGCCCACCCTGGCCCCGTGGGCCACTGGCCACACAGACCTCTGTCATGATGTCTCCTGGGCACCCTGGAGGGCAGGGTTGTCACCTTGGCTGGACACTCAGAGAAGGAGGGATGGAAGAGGCAGGGAAAGAATGGATAAAATCCCTGCCTCCAGTTGAAATCCATCCTCAGCTTCCCCTGGCCTCATCTTTCTCCGTCCCCCCATCACTGGCCTGATCCCTCATCCTCTGCCCTGTCCGACCCGCCTCCATGAGTGCTCTGTGGTTCTGTCCCCTAGGGTGAGGACACTTTCTATGGCCCCCGGGGCCCATTCTGGGGCTCAGCTTCAGGTCCCGGTGTGTCTGTGTTGAGGTGGCCCTGGGCCTCGGCCTCCTGCCGGCTTGTCCGCACCAGGGGCCACACGGCCCCATGGTGGCCGGGCCGCGGGTGGGTGCAGGCGGGTAGGGACCGGACGGCTACCTCCTGAGGGCCTCAGTAGCCCCAGATTGGATCCACAGCGGGAGCCCAGGGCCTGGGTGCACCCGCGGCCCCGTGGGCAACAGGATGGAGCCCCAGCTCCTTGGTCCACGTGTGCTTGGCAGAATACCGGGCCTCCAAAGATGTCCCTGTCCTAATCCCCCAGGCTGGTGAATAAGTCACATCACCTGGTAGAAGATCTGGCGCAGACGTGATCAAGGTCACGGACCCTGAGATGGGAGACGATCTTGGGTTGTCCAGGGGGCCTACAAGGGTCCAAGCCAGGGGAAAGGGGACAGGGCAATGGAAGCAGAGGTTGGAGTCAGAGGGGGCTACAAGCCAGGGAATGTGGGCACCTCTACAAGATGGACGCAGCTGGGAAATGGATGCCCCGCAGAGCCTCCAGAAGGCCTGGGCCCTGCACCACCCTGATGTTAGCTCAAGGAGAGCCGTTCTGGACTGCACACCTTCGGACGTGTAGGTTCACGTTCGTGTTGTTTTAAAAATGTGAAGTTGGTGGCTATGTGTTACATTGGCCAGCAGACTCCTACCTCCACCCTCAGGCCCCACTCCAGGCCCTACTAGACCCCCGTCCCTGGGGTGACCAAGTGCATGGCCACACTAGAAGGCGGGGCTGCGGCTTCCCCATTGCCAGCCCCAAACTCTCCCCTCCAGAAAGTGGGGCCATTTTGTCCCCCGGAAGAAAAGTCTGGAAGAACCATCAGTACCTCAGGGAGGTCCAGGCAGCCCCCAGTGGGGTTGCGTCCAGCCAGGAGGCTGTTTGGAGGCCACGTGGCCCTGCCCAGCCAGGACGGTCACCAGTGCCCGAGGCCTCCCCACACAGGCTGCCACTCACAGGAGGAGCCTCCAGCCTGATTGGGCCCTTTTGAGCTCAAAACTGCCACAGCACAATCAGTACCGGCCCCCCAGACACAACCCCAAGGCCAGGCCGGCTCTGTAGCTTGAAGCCCCTTCAGAGGGGGAGCTTTGCCGATGTGCTTGGGGTTCCTGAAAATGCCTCTGAGGAAGATCCCAGCCTGGCCTCAGTGTGCAGGCAACCCGGGTCTTGGCACAGACGAAATAATCTACTAGATTAGCTAAGAGCAGCACCCGAGCTTTCAAGAGCTGGGGATTGCTGTAATTTCGTGTCCACATGGGAAAAGTAGGCTTGTTCCCTTTGGGACAAGACTTCCCGGGGGAGGAGGACCTGAAGGCTTGACTCTCCAGGGTCAAATCCTGGCTGTACTCACTTACCATCTGAACTTGGGGAAGCCCCTTCCTCTCTGAGTCTCAGTTTACCTGTCTGTAAAATGGGGACGATGCTCGCCTCTTGATGGTTGAATTGAGGTTGTGGATATGTTCCGCATATCAAGAAGGGATATGAAATGATTATTGTGGTTGTCCTTTTAGGTGGCTGCTTCTCAGAAGCTTATGAAGACCACTTAAAGCTGTTTATTTTCCACCCCCCCCTTATTTTGCTCATCACATTGGAAGGCTGAAGAAAATTAGAACTGGAAGGGTCTTGAGAAGTTATTAAGCCTGGCCAAAGCCTTAAGATGCTGTGGTTCTAAAATTGCCAGCCAGTGGGCAGGACTAAAACTCTGATTCTCTCTCCTTTCTCTCTCCCTCTCTCCCTCCATCCACCTGTGCTTCTATCCCTCCATTACTTCATCTATGCATCCATCCATCCATCCATCTTTCCCTCCTTCCATTACTCCATCTATTCCTCACTCCTTCCAACTCCATCCATTTCTCCATCCATCCATCCATCCATCCGTCCACCCAGCTGTCTCTCTCTCCACCCATTATTCCATCTATTTATCTCTCCATCCTTCCACCATCCATCCATCCACCTATCATTCATCCAAACCTCTGTGTCCATCCATCCATCCATTCACCCACCCATGCCTCTATCCTTCCATTACTCCATCTATTATTCATCACTCCTTCCTTCTGTCCATCCATTTCTCCATCCATCCATCCATCCAGCTATCTCCCCCTCCATCCATTATTCCATCTATTCATCTCTCCATCCTTCCACCATCCAATCACCCAACTATCACTCATCCATCCATGTCCATCCATCCATCCACCCATCGCTCTCTCCTTCCATTACTCCATCTATTCATCAGTCCTTCCATCTCTCCATTCCTCCATCCATCCATCCATCACTCCATCCATCCATCTAGCTAACCCTTCACCCATTATTCCATCTATTCATCTCTCCATCCTTCCACCATCCAACCACCCACCTATCACTCATCCATCCATGTCCATCCATCCATCCTTCCATCCATCCATCCATCCATGCCTCTGTCCTTCCATTACTCCATCTATTCATCCTTCCACCCAGGTCTCCCTCCTTCCATTACTCCACCTATTCATTATTCCTTCCATCTCTCCATTTCTCCATCCATCCATCCATCCATCCATCCATCCATCCATCCATCCATCC
>NC_058411.1:3928589-3935985 GCF_002201575.2 Neomonachus schauinslandi | reverse complement strand
TCCATCCATCCATCCATCCATCCATCCATCCATCCATCCATCCATCCCTCTATCACAACATTACTCCATCCATCCATCTAGCTAACCCTCCATCCATTATTCCATCTGTTCATAGCTCTATCCATCCACCCATCCCTCTATCACTCCATTACTCCATCCATCCATCCATCTAGCTAACCCTCCATCCATTATTCCATCTATTCATATCTCAATCCATTGCACCCATCCATCTATCCATCCACCATTCACCCATCCACCTATCACTCATCCAACCATCTGTGTCCATCCATCCATCCAAGATCCACCTCTCCTTGAAGCATCCACAAACACTTCCTTTGTGCTGGGCACAGGGAACCCAGACTGAGAGTCAGACCCACACATCTGGAGGAACACCTGGACTGCCACAGGAGGCCTCAATTCAACATAGAATGGAGGGTGGGTATGGGGAACCCACACCAGGCGGATTATCCCGGGGTCCACAGAAGATCTTTAGCACGGGCCAGGGGAGGGCATGGTTCTGCCGGAGCCTCCCCGGAAGGGGTCCAAGCATGGGTTTCATGCAGCTGTCCAAAGGGCTAGAGCATGCAAAGGCATCCTCGCCCCCAGTCCAGCCAACCTGACAGCCGCCTTCCTTCTGCAATTTAATCCCCATTCCCATAGTGTCATAGCTTTCCTAGACTCGGAGACCAAGATAAAAACATCATAATAACCTCAGGGAGACGAAAAATACTAACAATCCCTAGTGCTGAGAAAAAAAAAATGAGATGCTGCTGCTTCCATCTTAATAAATTGTAAAATTTATCTTCTTGTGTCGATCCTCCCCTTCTCTGTTTCATTTCCAGTAGATTTTTAATAAAAAAAATGTTGATAAAAATCAAAGCAACATAGTCAAAATAGAAAAGTTTGACATTTATAGATGTTGTTTATTACTTTAGTGTTTTAAAGTATTAAAAAGGCAACCAAAATTAGTTTCTTATCAAATGTCAAATTTTCACCAAGTTCTCGCCTACAAACTATTTTAACTTTGTTCTTTGGAACAAATTAAGCCTGGCTAAAGCCTTAAAATGTTGTTCTTTAGAACCAAATTGCGCGGCTGCAAGAGAAGGTGGGGAGAGACTCGGCAGACCTGCCCGGAGGTTTCTCTCTGCCTCTCAGCTCCACCAAAAATTATCTTGTTGTGGTGTCTTCCTAATAGGCGCTGAGACGGAGTCCGCTTTTCCTGTCCCCTTCCGCCCCTTACCCCCTTCTTAGGCATACCCGTGACTGCCCCTGTGCTTCCGGTAAAACACACACTCGATGGGCACTGCAGGGTCAAAGGCTCTGGCCTCGGGTGGGTCCAAATCTCCACAGCCCAGGGCAAGCACAGCTGCCCGCAGTGGGCTGAGAAAGGTGGGCTCTTGCTGGGGGCAACAGCCCTGGGGTGAGAAAGGTGGGGTCTCGGGGTCTCGGGTTGGAGAGTTGGATTCCCTGGAATGGAGACCAAGTGAAACCAGCTTAAGCAAGAAGGGAGAGTGCTAGAAGGAGAGCAGGGCTTCTGGGGGCACAGGGAGCACAGAGCATCCGGGAATAAGCCCCTGGAGCCTGGAAGAAAAGTGGGTGTGGCCAGGACCTCCATCCCTCTCAGAGATGGAGGCCAGGCTTCCAGCCCCCTGACGGCCATGGACATGTTTGTCAGGGGAAGAGGCGGTGGGGGGGGGGGGGGGGGGGATCAGAGGAAGCAGGGTTTGAATCCACTCTGTAACACTGGGCCGCGTCCTGAGCCAGTCACGTCTCCCCCAGAGTCTTACTTTCCCGGCATGAGGCCCAATGACCTCCCTGAGCCTCAGCTTGCTCATCTGTAAAATGAGTAGAATGATCCCCCAGCACAAAGGGGTACAAGCTCTAAATATTCATTCTTCCTGCTTCTGAGGCCTCCTCCAGTTTGGGGATTCTGCCCATCTGTGGCCAAGCCGGGTGTGTGAACCCAGGAGCCTGATCTGGAGGGGTCTTCTCTCCCCCTCGCCCCCCGCCAGCCCTTACCCCCACCCTGCTCCCCACTCTTGCCCTGCTGGCAGCATCAGGGTGCAGGGGCGAGACCAGGGACACAAGCTGTGAGCCCTCTTCTCTCTCCCCCTTGTACTCTCCACCACTCGGCCTCAAGGAAAGGCAGCCTTCTAAATTCCAGAACCTTCTGAAGGGGGTTGCATCCTCCTCCAGAGCCGAATCTCTTCCAGCATGCTCTGAGCTGGACAGCTGGAGGATGGAAGACAGGGAAGACAGGGATGCCAAGAGACACAGTATTTCCAGATGATTAGAGAAAGAGAAGCGAACAACGCCACTTGTCTCAGAAAAATCTGTGCAAACAGCTGTCAGGGAAATTTCTTCCCATGAAAGTCATATGAATAAGAAACAAGGGGAAAGAGGAGCCCACCGGCTTCAGAAGAGATAGGAGAAGCACAGCAAAGACAATGGAACAGATGTTAGGGTAAGCTGCCTCTCTTGTAAACAGCCACCACGGGACCACCCAGGGCCCAGGGCTCAGCTCCACTCCTGAGACCCTCCCGTGGGGTCAGGGCAACCAGTGTACAAACACCAGGGTCTAGAAAGGGGCATGCCACTTGCTGGGGAGACCCAGGGAAAGCATGAATAAACTCCAGCTTTGGGTTTAGAAAATAGACTATATTCAGGGACAGCTAGAGATGAGTTATTTACACCATGCCAAATGCAGGAAATTATGATAGATTATAACAAACAAAACCTCCAATTTTCAGTATGTCCTGCTTACTGAACAGCTCAATGTGGATGCTCCTGGTCGGTGGGCAACCTTCCTCCATGGGTGACTCAGGGACCCAGGCCCCTTCCATCTTGTGGCTCTGGCCTCCTCTGGGGCATCTGCACCCTCTGCGTACAGCCGGCAGCCGGGATGGGGCAGCCCTGTCTCAGAAGCCCTGGCCTGGAAGCCGCCCATATCCCTCCCACTCGATCCTTTGGAGAACAAGCTTGAGTCCACGCCTGGAAGTACAGAGGGTGGCAAATGGGGACAGATTAGAAATGCAGTCGGAGCAGAGGGTCTATAGGAGAACAGAGCCAGAGGCACCCAGAAGATGGGTGTGGAGTGGTGCCTAGGAGAAGTGGGAGACTCTAGGTGAGTGTCGCCCCTGGGGGACCCAAGCCTGCTCACTGCTCTTGCTGCCCCCCGTCCGCCTGGGGTTAGACAAACTTGTGGAAGTCTCCAGGCTATGTCAGAAAGCAGCTGGGCCTCAGGGAGGGCCAGTAAGTCCGAGGGCCCGGTGCGGGGTGGGGGTTCAGGGCCAGAGGGAGGGACCACCTTTGGCTGCTGACAAGGACCCCCTCCTTAACCAAACTTTACCAGGGTGCTCTGAGCCCCCCTCTCTTCTGGGCTTTCACCAGCCTGCCCTGGGCCCGCTGAGCCCAGCTTTAGCAAAGAATCCCGTGACGTCGGTTTCCGTATGATATAAACTGTACATTTCATGTGCTCATTAAATTATACATCAGGCAACCCCGCCCCCCCCCCCCCCACCATGGCATCTGACCAAGTTCCTCTTAGGGATTTCCCATCCACTGACCCCTCGCTCTGCTCCTTGCCTGCAAATCCCCAGCTGTCTTTCCTGCCTTTGGAGTTCACTCTCTAGCCCCGATTACAATAGTCTTGAATAAAATCTTTCTTGCCTGTTGTTAACTGGCTGAGTGCAAAAAGTTCTCTTTAACTCCATGAGAATCTCTTCATCTAGAACAGTCCTTCCAGGTCCAGTGTTGGCTGCTCGGGGTTAGGCTACAGAGGGGACGGTGGTTCAGGAGCTGGGGAGGTCCTGGTTGGCCAGGTGGAGGGGGGAGAGGCTGCAGGGGAGGGTCTGACGGCTGACTATTTGCTTGTCCTATGGCCCTAGGCTGGGGCCAGAAATTGGAATGGAGCACTTCGGGCCGAGTGTAGGACCTCCGGATCAGGGTAGAAGGGGGTCGACCATAGGAGGGGCCGGGGCCGGAAAGGCGCTCACCTGAGGCTCCTTCTGCCACCCCACAAGCCTGTTCTGGCCTCTGCCAGGCAGGGGTGCAAGAGCTCTGTATCTGTGCCCAGCTGCCACGGGGGCACGGAAGTTTCCCTGGGGAACAGGCCCCCAGCCCATCGCATGAGAATGCTCCAGGCCCGGGACCGGGGCATCCTTCTTTGAAGACTGTTTCTGTTTTTAAACCTCTCCCGCCCAAGTGCCAGTTAAGGCTATTTTTCAGGATCAGCCATTCACCTCGTCTGGCCCTTCTCAAAACCCTCATTAAATTGTTCATCGGCAGGAACCAAATACTTGGCCCCAGGGTATCCAGGTTTCTTGAGAGCCCCGGATGCCCCCAATTGTGTGGCCTCCTTGTTCGGGCTTTGCCCAAGAGTCTGGCGAGGGAACTTGGCCGGCCACCGAGATCTTGTTAGTGTCTTTTCCCTCAGAAATCCAGATCTGTCTTCCAAAACCACCGTCCCCCAGAGTTCATGAATATTCCCTCTGTTGACACACAAATGCGCACACGCACACGCACAAGCACACGTACACACACCCAGGCCCCACCCGCTGAGGGAAGGGACGCTTCCAGTAAGTAATTAATCAGCACAATGGTCCAGGGTCACAACCTTACAACGGGTGGGGAGGCTTTGTTGTCAGTGGTGGCGGGGGGGGGGGGGGCGCTCCAAGAGTCTGGATGTTGGTGGCCCATGGCCCCTCTGCCCTCCCAAGGACCCCCTGGGGGCCCCCCTAGCCTTCTGATGGGGTCAGAATGGAGAAGCCAGCCTAAGCTCCCCGGACTTGTGGGAAGCACTGAATTTGGAGTCAACGTCGGTTTCCTCTGTTGTGCCATAACTGGGCCAATTACCGAAACTTTCCCTAGACTTGGGGGAAAGGGGTGGAGGGTCAGTACATTTGGGGAGGTTCTTCCAAGGGGGAGCACAGGAAGGACCCCTCGGGGAGCGCTCCTGTGTTTCAGGCTCTGTGCTAAGCACCTTAAGTAAACATCTTAATGTAGCTGTCAACATAAACATACCCATTTTCCAGATAGAGAAACTGAGATTCAGGGAGTAAAGAACTTGCCCTGGGCCCCCAGCTAACACAGTGGGACTCCGTGCTGTGACCTGGAGGCCCGGCTAACAGAACTGGGCCTGGACGTGGAGCAATTCCTTCCTTTCTGGGGACAGGTGGTATCCAGAACCCCAGGGTTTCTGGAATAGGAGAGGAGGGGATGAGAACTCCAGAGGCTTCCTCTCCGAGAGCCTGGGGGAACACAAGGGGGCTGCAGGGAGGCCACATCAGTTGACCCCTGGCCTCTCCCTATAGCTCCCGGTCGCTCTGAAGGGTGGGGGTCCTTCAGTCTCAGTGGGAGAGCCAGCATCCATGAGCGTCCGCTCTCCTCGGCCTGGGGGTGCAGGCGGGCAAAGCTGCAGGCCTGAGGGAAGTAGCAGCCCCTGGGTGTGACCCCAGGGGCATGGAGGGCTTGAGAGAGCCCTAGCCCGCGGTCCACCGACCGCAGCATGGGTGGGCAAAGAAATCATGTGATATTCAGCAGAGGAATAGTACACAGCAAGGAACAAGAACGAACTCCTGACAGCCAACCATGTAGCTGCATCCCACGGGCCTGCTGTTGAGCCGAGAAGCCCACCCCGAAAGGGACCCATCTTATATGATCATTTATATTTGCTCAAAACCAGGCGGAACGGATCTTTGGTGACAGCTTCACTGTTAACGCTTGTAGGGGGTACTGACTGAGAGGGGCAGGGGGCCTTCTTGGGCACTGGGAATGTTCTCTGGTTGGATGGAGGTTTCCCGAGCGTCTGCAGATGTAAAACTCATCCATCTGCCCCTTTAAGATTTATACACTTTTCTGCATAAGTCTCAATTTTTAAGTCTTCAAAAACTGAATCCTAATTAACCCCACAAAACAAACAATAGGACAGCCCCAGCCTCCTGATGACTTGCTTGTGGGTCTCCCCCAGTGGTTCTTGGACCTCTGAATCCTCTGGAAGTCAACATCCAGAACCCCACTTCCACCCAAGAGAAGGTTCTAAAATGTGTCTCTGGCCCTGTGTTGGAGCCGGCCTTGAGATGCCTGGAGCCTGCTTCTTACCCAGGGCGCTTCAGATTTTCCAGATCCTGAGCCTTGCTTGAAGAATGCTTTACCGACAGTCTTCCCACCACAAAGGGCGGTTGCTTATGTTAGCTAGCACGGAGGGAGGCAAAGAATCCCTCCGAAGGAAGGGCAGACTGCAGGTCTTGGGAAGCTGGGCTTGGTGGCGGGGGGGGGGGCTCTGACAGTGCTGTCCCTCCCTGACCTGGGGCCCCCACCCCATGACGAGAACCACCTGGAACATCTGGACACCACACCTTTGCCACCACCTCATGTTTTCCTCCTGAGCCCCCAAGGCTCTGCGGGGCCAGTCAGTGTCCAAGCAGGGCTTGGACCGTGTACCCCCAAACTCTGAGCCCTATCACACTGAGTCCCCCAGAATAAGACTCCCAGACCCCCTCTCCTCCGGACTCTGCCTCCTGACACCTTATGGTAGCTGCCTCTGCTCTGGGGACTGGCCGGGGCCGATGAGTACAAGCTGGCCCTGGGGAAGGGACATGGTCTTTCATTGTCCCTGAGGGTTGGAGAAATCAGGGGCTCAGAACAGACTATGACTTATCACTGCAGCAGCCGTGGCTGGTCACAGAGCACAGAGCTCCTACGCTATCGTCAATGCCCTAGCCAGAGTCCCCTTCCTGTGGCAGGATTCGCCGAACCCACACCCCACAGAACCCCGAGGCCTCTGTAGACTTCCAGGCCCAGCCCTAGCCCCAGAGCCTCACCCCAGATAACAGAGGGGGAACAGTTGTCCCCAGTGGTCAGAACGGCCCACAGCGTAGGGCCCCAAACTCTGACCCTCGGCCTTAATCGTGTGTGGGACACCGAGCTCTCCAAGCAGCAGTGGTCAAACCTGGCCTGGGGTCCCTCAAGTGTGGCCTGAAGAGAAGGCCGGCCTCCTCACTGTGGCTGGACCCTGGACACTGGGACAAGTCCTGGGAGCAATGTCCACCCTCCCAAACAAGTGCAGATACACACGCTCACGTGTGCTCGTGTACACGCATCCCACACACTCATGGACACACACAGATACATATCCCCACATACGTCACACACACGCACACGTGCGCACTGCCACGCTCACAAAGACACACGCTCACACAGAGACACGCTCACAGAGACGCTCACACAGAGACACACTCACACAGAGACACACTCAGAGACACACGCTCACACAGAGACACACTCACACAGAGACACACTCAGAGACACGCGCTCACACAGAGACACATGATCACACAGAGACACACTCACACGGAGACACACTCACATAGAGACACACTCACACAGAGACACACGC
>NC_058411.1:3870021-3928189 GCF_002201575.2 Neomonachus schauinslandi | reverse complement strand
GACACATGCAGACACATACACTCACACATAGACACACACACAGACACACACTCACACAGACACACTCACACGCAGACTCACTCACACGCAGACACACACTCACACGCAGACACACACTCACACACACACACTCACATGCAGACACACTCATAGACACACACCCCCTCACAGGCACAAGTGTATCCAGGCACCGCTCCCACGTGAGCAAGTGCCCAGCCCTCCGGCACACGTGGTTTCTGGGCCCAGCACAGCCTCTGGCACCTGGATTCTGTAACCCCTGCTTCGTCTGAAGCTGTGGAGACGAAGTCGAGCAAATTCCTATCCTGAGCACTCTCGGCCTCAACATCAGCATCTGGGTTCTGTCCTAAGAGCCATTGCCGTAGACTGACTGTGTGTCCCCACACCCTAACCCCGCGGGGATGGCATGAGGAGGGGCCTTTGCCAGGGGACTAGGGCGCGAGGGTGGGGCCCTCAGGAATGGGATTAGTGCCCTTCTGAAAGGGACCCCACAGAGCCCCTTGGCCCCATCAGCCGGGTGAGGACCCGGGAAGAAGATGGCGTCTATGAACCAGGAAGTGGGCCTTCTCCAGGCACTGAATCCTGCTTCCAGAACTGTGAGGAACAAATGTCTGTTTTTTTTTTTTTTTTTTAAAGATTTTATTTATTTATTCATGAGAGACAGAGAGAGAGAGGCAGAGGGAGAAGCAGGCTCCCAAGGAGCAGAGAGCCCGATGCGGGGCTCGATCCCAGGACCCTGGGATCATGACCTGAGCCGAAGGCAGACGCTTAACCGTCTGAGCCACCCAGGCACCCATGTCTGTTGTTTATAAGCCCCCAGTCCATGGTGTTTCTGTTATAGTGGCTTGAACGGACTGAGACCATAGCTGGGTGGGGGGTCTTGTCTGCCCTGGCCCGGGGAGAAAGGTGGGCCTTGGGTATGTGGACCCGCCGTGTGTCCCCTCTGCCCCTCTGCCCTCTTGGCTTCCCAAACCCCTCTAAAGCCTAGGCCCAGTGCTACCACGCTGCCTTCAGGGCCTCCTTGTCCCCCTCCCCCAGTTTCCCTGCCTGGGCCCTGCTCCATGGCCCTCCCCCATGGCCCAGAGGCCCAGAGGCCTCGGCGTGTCACTCGCCACCGAGGGACCTCTGCCGGCTCCTCTGCCGCCGGGGTCACACAGCTGTCCCGCACGGGCAGGCGCGGGGTCCTGGGGACTGGGGGCTGTGCAAACCATCGTGTACCATCCCTGCTGCGCCAAGGAGCCCTCTGGCCCCAGCGGGGGCCCAGGTCTGCCCTAGCAAGTAGCAAACTCATGAGCAGAGGGTCCCGGAGCCAGAGTTCCTTCCACACTGGGCTCTGCTCTGCCTGCCCCGGCTACCCATCCCCTCCCTCAGCCTCGGCCCTTCGCACACCCAGTCCAGCCCCCCGAAAGCCAAACGCTCGCAAGTGCTAGCTGCCCCGGAGGGAGGGAGGAGCCGTGGGCAGGGATCTGGCCGGGGCTGGGTCAAGGTGGGAGCCAAGTCTCCCCGTCCGCCCCCTCCACCGCCAGCACGCGGAGCCTTTCTGTTGAACACGGGTTCCTCCTCGCACCTTGAGTGGGTTCTGACAGGACGGTGGGCTTGGGAGGTGTGGTGGGTACGTACGTCCACGCCCCAGCTCCCAGAGCCCGTGAGGGAACGTGACCGTATGGGCAGCGGGGTCTTTGCCGATGCAAGAAAGGGTCTGGAGATGGGGGTCATCCTGGGGAGGCCCTAAACCCAACGACAGGAGTCCTTACACACAACGGAAGAGGAGACACAGGGCAGGAGGCCATAAGACGACAGAGGCAGGGATCCGCGCGGTGTGACCGTAACCCAAGGAACGCCGGCGGCCAGCGGAAGCTGGAAGAGATGAGGAACGATTCTCCCTCGAGCCTCAGGAGGGAGCGTGGCCCCGGAATGACGCCTTAATTTCAGACTCTGGCTTCTGGAACCATGAGTGAAGACACTTCTGTGGTTTTCAGCCCCTCAGCGTGTGATGATGTCATCTGGCAGCCACGGACGCTAACACAGGGGGCAAGCGGATCTCGGTGCAGACCCAGGGCCTGACAACGCTCCTGTGTGACACTGGGGAAGTCACTTTGCCTCTCTGAGTCCCTGTGTCCTCAGCTGAAGGCTCCCCTCCTCCGTCTTCCCTTCTCCTGAGGAGACGCTCCTCTGAGCCTTTGCACCCAAGAAGCCAATTCCAGGAAGGAATGGAGGCCGTGCTGGTGAACTTGGAAGAGACCGTGGTCTGTCAGGAGGGAGCCCTGCTTCAGCCCCGAAGTGAGAACTTCCTCCCAGCGCTTGGCCGTGGCGCTGCGGGGACGGACAGCTCGGCAGGGAGACGGTTCCAGACTGCTGAAGTCATGTTTATTGTACATGCGCCCCAGATACTGTCCTGTGGTCAGTTAGCCGCCAGTGTGGCGAGGGGAATGCAGACGGGCACCGGGCCGCCTCGGCTGCAGCTTGGCCTGGGCCTGAGGGTTTTGCCTTGGAAAGCAGAGGCCTGAGCTGCCTCCAGAGCCCCCTGCTCCTGCACCAGCCCCGCACCCACAGGACCCCTTGCCGCTCAGTCTGGGGGGCTGGCGGTGGGAGGGGGGATGTCCCCAGCTCTTCCTTGGACCCTGGGCCTAGGAGAACCCCACTCCTTTGTGGCATTCGAGAATGAGTCTGAAGGGGCCTCAGGGACCATGTTGGCCCCTCCCCATAATTTTTCAGAAGGGGGACTGAGGCCCAGGGGGGAGCAGCCAGCCAGGGTAAATCAGAACAGAGTCCCCCAGAGCAGAGAGGAGCATGGCCTCTAAACATGTCACCAGAGGCATTAAGATCTTGCTGCAGACTTTGAGATAGGGAGCTCGCCTCCTGGCAAGGCTGCCCCATCTACATCCCAGGTGACAGGAAGGCTTTGTCGGGGTCCCTTTCTCTAGGACCCCTCTTCCTGCCAGGCTCCAGAGAGAAAAATGCTTTTCTGTTTGCCACCGTGCCCCCAAAATGAGACCCAGCAAACAGTGGTCTCAGCCCCACGGCCCCACTCAGCCAAAATCCCCTCTCTGGGCCCAGCTCCCCGACACCCTTGGCTACCTCCCGGGGCTGCGGGATGTGGACCCCCACAAACGCCACAGTGGGAGGAAAAGTCACGGCCGCCACAGCCATTTACAGTAAGGAGGGTTCTCGTAAGCCGAGGTCATCTGCAACTAAAGGAGGGAATAGCTGGGCAAACGCTCCATGCACTTTAAAGAGGTTATGGATTCTTATTAGGTTATATATGTCCTGCCAGATGTCCACAGAAAGTTTCGCTGTCAGATCTTATGTAACTCATCGTGTCAGTAGCCATGCCCAGGTTCACGCTCCCCTAACCAGTCCCACATGTCAAATGCACACAGGCAGGAATGAGAGCTGACACGTGTGGAGCCCTTCCACAGGAGGCCCTGGGCGGCAGCTGCCAGTGTCAGGTCACTGTCCCCACAGCGCCACGAGGAACGTGCTGCCGGGATTCCTGTTCTGTCTAGGTGAACAGCTGAGGAGTGGAGATGTCATTTTCTGCACGCACGCACACATGCACGTACTGCACAATCACATCCAACACACTGCTCGCGGGAGACCAAGGGGCACAGAGTTGTCGAATGTAGATGTGCTTGTATATGAATTTGCTAATTTGTTGATTTATTTCAGAGAAGGATTTCAGGAAAGGTGTGCACAAGGTTGCATAAACCACACAGATACTGGCAAAGCCTGCAAGGTCCCAGCTGACACCTCTGCCCCCTTCTCTTCCTGGCTCCAGCCCCACGGGGTCCCTGCTGTTCCCAGAACGTTTGAGGTCCTTTCCACCCATTTGAGGCTTTGCCACCCTGTGCATCAGCTGGCTCCCTCTTATTAATCAGCTGTCAGCTACAATGTCTTTTCCTCAAAGAGATCCTCCCGTGCACATGTGCCCACCACTGCCAGCAGCCCCTGAGGGATCGCTATCCTGGGATCCTATTTATGCTCACATCAAGCACTCATCACTAATTTGAAATGTTCTTGCTTATTTACTTGTTGACTCTTAAATGTCACTAGATTATGACCTCCCTGAGCACCAAGACACTTGGCAGTTGCTGTGACCCTAGCTCCTTGCACAGTGCCGGTATGAGGTTGTGCTCAGTAAGGGAATGAATGAATGAATGAATGAACGAACAAATGAACGAATGACTGAACAAAATGAGAAGTAGGTAGGGAAGGTGAGGCAAGGGGAACACAAGAGCAGGGCAACAAATGGTAACTGAGGCTGGTCTCACCAAACGCCTACCTGGAAGTCCTACTGACTGAGCTTCCTCATGGCCAAGATGAAGAGAGAAACATGATCAGTCTATGTGAGTGACATGACGAGGAGATAGGCCAAATCGGTCAGGAAGCACCTAGCTGGTTTTGGCACCAAGACCAGATGAACGTTTTCTCTGAGAGTCCTCCTCAAGGGACCAACTTGTGATGTCACCCCCGCGTGGTCACTGACCTCCATGGGGAGCGTGGTGACACTTTTAACATAGCTGATTTAAAATGGAGCCTGATGGCTTGTGTCACAAGTCAGTTGGGACAGGTGGGCCAAGGGCATCTGCTCTGATGGTTGGGACGTCGGGGGACACTATGAGCACCAGAGGAAGGGCAGCCCAGGGGCTGCGGTTGTCCCTGGCCGCTCTTGGGATAAGCAGAGGACCATGGGCCTGGCAAGAGCTGGGCTGCCTCTCCTCTGAGCGGCCTCCTACGGCTCAGGAACAAGCATAAAAGGGGCAGAACACACTCTCATCCCACGCGCAGCAGGAACTGTTATCTTTGGAACAGCGGGGCCCAGCACCCGGGGTCTCCTGGCAGGTAGGATCACGGGGCAGGTTGGATGGACGTCAGCCTCACTATGCCGTTTTCTCAGCTCAGGCGATAACTAATCCCTCTCCGGAAAGGCAGAGGTGGGGGCGGTCGATACAAGCTGAAAGCAATCTAGAATGTTTTTGACAGATTTCTCCTGAAGGTGGTAAAAAGTCTATCAGGGGTCTGCCGTGTCTTGGCCGTGTCTCAACCCTGTCTGCTAAAAGAAGGAGCCAAGGCGCTGGTGTTGATTGAGTCAAGCACTAGTTCCTGAGAACCTGCTATGCCCACCACGGTGAGTCACCCCCAGCCCCTGGTCGCCCCTGACCCCTGGTGCCTCCTACACCGGTGGATCTGACCGCGTATGCAGGCGGCGATAAGGAAAGGCATTCAACAGGAAAAGTGCATCAGCGGAGCTGGTGTAGAAAAAAAAAAATTCCCACTTAATGTCGATAAAATCACCCTGGTGGCATCCAGGCTTATAGGAGGATGTAGTGTGGGAGAGCGTGGGTCCGTGTGGTGAAATCCGGGAATGTTAGAATAACATTTGAAGCAGGAGACATGTGTTAATTTACACTTTTAACCCACAGGATTGAAGTCAGCGGAGTGAATAAAATGGAGAGTAATTACAGGGGAGTACAGCAAGTCCTGAAGATGTTCTTGCCTCAATGAAAGGGGCCAGAGGGAACATTGACATCTACGGGATAATGAAAGCTCATCTCGCGACTTATCCGGATACTCACCTCTGAGAGATCAAACGGTATAAAAAATAGAAATTGACAGTGGGTCTGAAATTACTTATTGATGAAACCATGGAATTATGTGATAGAAGAAATCAATTAAGTACTAAGAGGTGAGGCCCCTGCGGGAAAAAGAGGCTTGGAAATTAACAAAGGAAATTGACATGAGTGGTGAGAAAAGGCTAGAAAATTGTCTTGCCAAAGGAAAAGTAAAAATAGAAGGCTACTTTGAAAGACTGTATCATTAAAAAAAAAAGTGCGATGGAAAGGAGAAACTTCAGAATTGCATTCATCAGGGAAAGAAGGCTTCTCAAAACAGAACATGGGGAACAGTTTGCTGACCGACCTCCAAAGCAAAACTAATGAAATGTATGGAGAACATCGAGTCCACACTGGAGTGTTTCAGATGGGGAAACTGAGGCCCCGAGGGGGCAGGTCCTGTGGAGGACACCTTTCTCTGCTGTCCCTCCCTCCTTTCCACTCAGGGGGAGAGAGAACTCAATCCCACTGCCCAGCTTCCGTGGGGAAGGCAGAGGGGTGCCCTACAGAGGGATGCCAAGCCCACATGCGCTCAAGTGGACGAGGTGTAGAGCTCCTCTCTCAGAGGGGAGGAGCACCACACCCTCAAACCCCAAGTCGCAGGCACACTAGGACAAAACAGAGAACTCATCACTCACCGGCCTTCCAAAACCCGGTCACGCTCCAGTTTTCTGTTGCTGCGGACAGCATCTCCCCCACACCAATCTGCTCAGACCAAAGAGCAGGTGCATCCTTGATGCTGCTTGCTGCCCACATCCCAGCCACCAGCAAGTCCCATGGCCTCCGACTCCAAGGCACGGCCCATGGGGCAGCTGTTTAGGGCTCTACCTAGCCATCACCTCCTCCATGAGGCCCTCCTTGACCACCCCATCTAGAGGAGTGCCCTGCCTGCCAGCCATGGCCGTGCCTTGACCATTCCTTATTTTGTTTTCTTTATAACATGATTGTGGTCTGACATCACCTTGTTTGTTCATTTGTGTACTTCTCTTTTGCCGCCCACCCACCAGAACGTCAGCTCCAGGAGGCCAGGGGCCTTGTCCACTGCTGTTTCTTGCCTAGGAAGCTGGGCCATAGAAGTTACTCAATACATGTGGAATGAAGAAGTGACCGTCTCTGGCTTGCGGGAGATGCCCCTTCTCAGAGCTGCCACTGCAGCCCGCTCTCCCCTTCTCCCCCATCCTGAGTGACTCAGTGTGGTCAGCCCTGGTCAGAACTAACCCCCTAGCAACCAGAATCGTGCCTGACCCGGAGCAGGTGCCCCAGAAATTTTGCTGAGTGGCTGAATGTTCTAAGCTCAAAGCAGGCTGGGGTGGGGGGGGGCGGTATCTCAGAGCAAGATTACAGGGCTTGGAGGATCCACAGGACCCCTTCATTTTATAGGCATAGAAATGGAGACCTGAACAGGGTGAGGATGGTTGGTGCGTGAAGCCTGAGAACCTCTGGGACCAGCACCGCCACTCAGGCTGGTCCCTGCTCCCACTGGCAACCCTTCCGCTCAGCTGGACAGGGGAACGGGCAGCCTCTGGCCATTCGGGCGCAAATGGGATGGGGATGGTTGGCACCTCCATAAGCAGCAACACCCCTACTTTTTCCCAGGTGAAAATTGGATCTTCCCACCAGGAGGCTCAACCAATTTTGAGCCCCTGCGGGGGCTGCTTTGCTAATAACGCTTGGCAGGATGGTCGGCCACAGGCCAGGCTGCTGCCTCTCTTGGGCTGGGAAGGAGGCAGTGCCTTCACACCGTGTCCACGGCCCCTCCGTGAATGGGCACCAAGAACCTCGTGTGCAAGAAAGAAATGCCTGGCCCGGGGTCAGGCTCTTGCTGCGACCTCAGGACAATCCAGGACGTCCCAAACCCAACTCAGGAGCCAGCCAACACCAGTCCAGCACTTACCGCCACTTCCATGGGCCAGGCTGGGCACCGGGCAGGAATCACGCCGTGGACTGAACACCTGTTCTGGACCATCGTTGTGTCCGGGCCGGTGTCTGCGTGGCCGTGATTCTGCCTCCCAGGACTACATGCCTGGCTCGGGGCTGGTCCTACACCCTGGGTGGCTTCTCCTGTTGAGCCTCACGACAGATATATGATGCCCAAATGGGGTCTCTAGAGATGGAGCTGGGGTTCTCTGAACCTCAGTCTTCCCACCTGAGAGATGGGTGTCAGCATCCAGACGAGAAGGCCTCCGGACTCAGACTCTGTCCAGCGGCCTCGGACACCACCATCTGGAGAAGCCCAGCCTCCCTCACGCTCTCCCTCCCAGGATATCACTCTGGGAGGACAGCCCGGGACTCTCCAGCACCTTTGTCGTCTCAGACAGACTTGGTCTGTGACTGACCAGAGCCCTTCCTAGCCAGACGCCCCCCCCCACCCCGCCCCACCAAGGAGAGCACAGCGGGATGGGCAGACCAGACCAGGTGGAATGAAAAAATAAATAGATAAAACGGAAGGGAAAGGATTCTGCACTCCAGAACAGACCAAATAATTACATTATGTCAGAGAAATGATCATTTTTTTATGTGATTGATAAGAATGACACCAAGATGGCTCTTTGGCATTTATGAGTTACAAGTTCATTCTTTCTCACTTCGTGAAAACCGTCCAGGGTAGACATATTTTCTCCATTTTATAGAAAAGGAAGCCAGAGCTCCTAGGAGCAAAGAGATGGACTCTCTGGGTCTCAAGCCCACGGGTGTGAGGTCTGTGTCTGAGGTCTGGCTGGGCCAGCCTCCACCAAGGTCCCGCCTGGAAGTCTCTGGAATCTGCATCTGACCTGCCAGCTCCAGGGGGCCTCAGAAGTCGAGCCTGGGGGTTGGGGACGAATTTCACCCCAATGGCCTTTTGGACAGACAGACTCACTCTCTGCCTGGACAATCCCTTGAAATTTGCAAGTCTCTGGCCTGATTCACCAGCGCAGTACCTCTGGGCACAGTCATCCTGTTTCCAGAGAGATCTGTGCGTGTGTGTGTCTGTTGCTTTGTTTCTCATTTGAGGACTCACATGATCGAGTGATTTGGTTATTACCTAACACCTTTTAAAATATACACACTCCTTAACCAAGCGCTAGCACTCTTCAGAAACCACCCAGCAGAAGCGGTAGCAGAAATGCGCATGCTCGTGTGTATTTCTAAGAATGTCTGCCATAATGTTATTTGTAAGAACAGAGCAAAAGCTCTCACACAGAGGGACGCATTCAACAAAATAATACTTCCAAACGATGGAATATCATACAGTCAATTAAGAAGGTGGTAGATCTACACGTACTGATGGGCAAATACCTCCATGAGTGAGAGAAAGTCGTTGCATGACAATATTAAGTGAACCCTTGGCAAAATATTCATCTAGATATTTGCATATGCAAAGAGAAAGGTCTAGAACAGAGATCACTATCACTGGTTTCCCAGAGAGGTATTTTCACAACAAAGGAAGCAGCATCAAGCAACAGGTTTTCCTTGTAGGCTTCGGGGGCCCTACCCACCGCCATGGAGCCTAGTGTCGAGGGCGCAGGCGGCGAGGACCTGGGGTGGGCTTGGCTCCCCGCTTGGGGTTTCCCGTGCGCATGTTGCGCGCGCTGTGCGCATGTGCGTGTGTGTGTGTCCTTCCTTCCTACGTAATGACAGTAATGGACACGGGGAAGGCACAGGGCAGCTCGCGAGAGGGATCAGGCTAATGTCCCAAGAACTTTCTTCCTGAGGAAGAGCCTAGACGTCTGCAGGGGAAGCCCCTAGACCCCCACCCGGCGGGCTGCAGCTGACGCGCGCCCCCCACCCCCACCCCCCAAGCAGCGGTGCGTGGACCGCTGGCGGCAGGAAGGCTTGCGGCTGAAATCTTGCAGACACCTCTGAGGATGGGAGGCTGATCGGAAACGGGCCTGGAGCTATCAAATGAAAGACAGGCCCCGCTTTGCTTCACAGTTGTTGACTTAAAAAAAAAAAAAAAAAAACACGACCACAAAACATGAGCTCATGTGGGTATTTGCTGGGAAGGTGGCGCGCGGAGGGGGGCCCGGGGAGGTGGCTGGAAGAATGGATGTTTCCATTGTACGGTCAACACGGATGCCCGGGGTCCTTAGATGGGGCTTGCTGCAGGAGGTGAACTAGGACAGCGTGGCCCAAAGGAGGACGGTGTGGATAAAATGTAGAGGGGATGGGCCATATGCCCAGCAGGGAAGCTGCACAGGGGCAGGAATGGACGGATAAAATGCAGTTAGCTGGGGCTGATAACATGGCGCGGGCTGGAAGAGGAGGTAGAAAGGAATGGACAGAACAGACGGGAATGAAATCGACCAGATAGACTCGGCAGGAATTGAATAGCTGGAGGAACACGGAACAGAGTAGGAAAGCAAGGGGCCGCCTTCTTACAGCAGGAGGGGACTCGGGCCGTTGCACAGATGAGGACACCGAGGCCGAGGCAGGCCAGGGCTCCCCCTTGATCTTCACTGCCAGGAACGTTTGTGGGGCCTGCAGCTGAGGTGTGCGTGGTTCCAGTGTGGGGAGCACCTCAGGAGGGGGAAGGGCTCCTGCGGATCCCAGAGACAGTCTGGGTGAGGCCAGACCCTGTTCCCTGCTCTGGCCCTGCCAGCCTGCCACGGACTCTGACAAGCCCCTCCCCCTGGGCCTTCATTTCCCCCACTGTTGAAAGAGGAGGTCTGCTACCGCGACCTTGAAGAATCCTTCAGGTCCCCAGACTCCAAGCTGCTTTATTTCACAGATACTGAGCCCAGCCATGGGCTGCAGATACAGAAGAACAAACACGAAGGAGGCACAGAACCCATGATCCATCCGTGCTGGGTTCCTGTCAAACAGCATCGGGGCCTCCGAGGGCCAGGTGTCCGTAGGGGACACGATGCCCTCCCAGCTCTGGATCCCCAGGCGCACCCACCTCGTAGGGCGAGCCGTGCCATACTGAGAGTAGAGGAGGGAGCCTGAGGCCAAGAAAGCCTCAGATATACTGATCCTGTCTTTATTTACAGTTTGGATATTTTGGTCATCAGGGATGTATCTGCATTAATTTTGATTTTGTAATAGGCTGTGCTAAAGTAGTATTTATCTAGATTACTGGGTGTTTGGGGGCCTCTTTAAATGTTCAGCCCCAGGCAAGTGCCTCCCTCACCTCACCCTAGTCCCAGCCCCATTGGGAGGTGCCATGAAGACCCCAATTTTCAGGAGAAACAAGTTCAGAGAACATCCTTGACTGTCCAAAGCTGAGGCCACCTGGGGGAGGGGCTGCTCGCTATGCTGCAAGAGAAGTGACCATGACCGACCCTGCTGGGTGGGCTCACAGGTGTGGCCGTCCTTCAGGAGACATGGTGCTCTATGAGGGGAAGGAGCCGGAGGGCAGTCTAGACAGAAGGGTGAGCACGTGCAAAGGAGTGGCGGCAGTGAGTTGCGAATTTGGAGCCCATGGTAATGTGGCTGAATGCAGGGCTGGTGGAGGGTCAGGGTGAAGCTTTGGGGCCAGATCTAGCCCCCATCTGCCTCTTGGCTGGCCCATGCCCCAGACACCTGCATCCCCCGGATGAAACGCCAGGCGTGCTTGGATGATAGAATGACAAGCAAGTGTCAGGCAGCTCCCAGCGGAGGGTTGAAGCAAAAAGCCTCAACAGTGATGAGCCCACCTCTGGAAAGTGCTTTCTGTGCATTTATGGTCCCGGCCCCGTGGGGGCTCTGGGTTGTCAGGGTTGAAGGAAAAAAGAAAAAAAAAACCTCCCCAACCTTGGCTTGCAGGCGGATTTATTTGGAATATATAGGATTGACAGAAATTCTTGCCAAGCGCTAAGCACTGAAACCCAGACAGGAGATTTGAACCACATGTCCTCAATCCGGATTTGGGAAGAGATTTGGGAGTGACATTGAAACCTCTGCTCTTTTTGGTCTCTGGTGGCCCCCCAGCCTCAGGAGGAAGTTCCTCCCCAATCCCCACCTGCCCAGGCAGCCCCCCACCTTGCCATAAACCCCCAGAAATCAGGCAAAGCCAGGGAGATTTCTGTGGGTGGCTGGCAGCTGGGACCTGTTCGGTGTAGGGGTGACACAGAGCTGCGCTTGTGTCCCCAGGGGGCTCAGGGTGCCTGAGGCCTGGCTCCTGTCCTTAGAGAAATGACAGTCCTCAAGGAGCCCATAGGTCTACATCATGGCCTTCTGGAAAGAGAGCTGAGTGTCCTAAAGGCCTGGCCCTGCCCAGCCTATGGTGCCCATAGATCTACAGTTGTATCCTCCCCCTGAGGGAGATGATCACATTAGAACCAAGAGTGCTCGGGGAGCCCCTGGCCTCAAACCACGAACGTGTCCTAAGGGAACCCCAAACGCTAAAACATGGCCTTGTCCTGAAGGAGACCATAGTCCTTAAGACCGTGCTGTCCTGAGGGAGTCTGGGCCCTGCAGCCATGACCGAGAGAAGGAATAATCAGGCACAAGCCGTTTCACTGTGTTCGCCGAGACTGCGTCTTTTACAAATGGAAGGTTTGTGGGAACCCGGTGTCACTGAGCGAGTCTGTCAGCCGCATTTGTCCAACCACATCTGCTCACTTCATGTCTCTGGCCCCGTTTGGTGATTCTCGAAACTTTCCCAGCTTTTCCATTATTATATTTGTTATGGTGATCTGTGCTCAAGTGAACTTTGATGTTACTGTTGTCATTGTTTGGGGCACCACTCACCAAGAGTGATGAGAACAGACGTCCTTGTCCTGTTCTTGATCTCGGGGGAAAGCATCCAATCTTTCACCATCAAGTCTCATGTTCCCGGGAGCTTTCTCCTGGTTACTCTTGATCAGGTTGAGAAAGTTCCCTTCTATTCCAACTTTATGGAGAGGTTTTGTTTTGTCATCACAAATGGTCATTAGATTTTGTCAAATGCTTTTTAAAATAATATTTATTGAGATGATGTGACTTTTATCCTTTCCTCTCTTAAAAGAGCATCTTAATTATAATCGATTTTTTGTTTCTTTGTTATTTAACTAGCCTTGCTTTCCTGCGATACATCTCACTTGGTCATGGTGTATAGTCCTTTGTATTCATACGCTGCTGGATTCAGTTTGCTAGTATTTTGTTGGGGAGTTTTGCATCTGTATTCACAAAGGATGTTGGTTTTCTTTCCTTGGGATGTTTTTGTCTGGTTTTGGTATCAGGGCGATGCTGGCTACATAAAATGAATTGAGAAGTGCTCCCACCTCTTCTGTTTCCTGGTTTGGGTTGGATTTGGACTGGTGTTAATTCTTCTTTAAACATTTGTTAGAATTCACCAGTGAGGCCAGTGAGGACAGTGGTACTCAGTTTTTCTTGGTGGAAAGCATTGTGATTACTAACTCAATCTCTTTACTTATTAGAGGTATATTTTAATTTTCTTTCTTTCTTTTTTTTTTTAATTTTTTTATTCTTATATTATCCCCATACATTGCATCATTAGTTTTAGATGTAGTGTTCCATGATTCATTGTTTGTGCATAACACCCAGTGCTCCATGCAGAATGTGCCCTTCTCAATACCCACCACCAGGCTAACCCATCCTCCCACCCCCCTCCCCTCTAGAACCCTCAGTTTGTTTTTCAGAGTCCATCGTCTCTCATGGTTCGTCTACCCCTCCGATTCCGCCCCTTCATTCTTCCCCTCCTGCTACCTTCTTCTTCTTCTTCATTTTTTTTTTCTTAACATATATTGCATTATTTGTTTCAGAGATACAGATCTGAGATTCAACAGTCTTGCACAATTCACAGCGCCTACCAGAGCACATACCCTCCCCAGTGTCTATCACCCAGTCACCCCATCCCTCCCACCCCACCCCCCACTCCAGCAACCCTCAGTTTGTTTCCTGAGATTAAGAATTCCTCATATCAGTGAGGTCATATGATACATGTCTTTCTCTGACTTATTTCG
Source organism: Neomonachus schauinslandi (assembly GCF_002201575.2). Classification (NCBI taxonomy): domain Eukaryota; kingdom Metazoa; phylum Chordata; class Mammalia; order Carnivora; family Phocidae; genus Neomonachus; species Neomonachus schauinslandi. The sequence goes on along the minus strand of NC_058411.1, from coordinate 3,914,694 downwards.
CTCAACATAATACCCTCCAGTTCCATCCACGTCATTGCAAATGGCAAGATCTCATTCCTTTTGATGGCTGCATAATATTCTATTATATATATATACCACATCTTCTTTATCAATTCATCTGTCGATGGACATCTTGGCTCTTTCCACAGTTTGGCTATTGTGGACATTGCTGCTATAAACATCGGGGTGCACGTACCATTTCAGATCCCTACTTTTGTATCTTTGGGGTAAATAGCCAGTAGTGCAATTGCTGGATCATATGGTAGCTCTATTTTCAACTTTTTGAGGAACCTCCATATTGTTTTCCAGAGTGGCTGCACCAGCTTGCATTCCCACCAACTGTGTAGGAGGGTTCCCCTTTCTCCGCATCCCCGCCAACATCTGTTGTTTCCTGACTTGTTAATTTTAGCCATTTTGACTGGTGTGAGGTGGTATCTCATTGAGGTTTTGATTTGGATTTCCCTGATGCCGAGTGATATTGAGCACTTTTTCATGTGTCTGTTGGCCATTTGGATGTCTTCTTTGGGAAAATGTCTGTTCATGTCTTCTGCCCATTTCTTGATTGGATTCTTTGTTCTTTGGGTGTTGAGTTTGATGAGTTCTTTATAGATTTTGGATACCAGTCCTTTATCTGATATGTCATTTGCAAATATCTTCTCCCATTCTGTCGGTTGTCTTTTGGTTTTGTTGACTGTTTCCTTTGCTTTGCAAAAGCTTTATTTCTTGATGAAGTCCCAATAGTTCATTTTTGCCCTTGCTTCCCTTGCCTTTGGCGATGTTTCTAGGAAGAAGTTGCTTCAGCTGAGGTCGAAGAGGTTGCTGCCTGTGTTCTCCTTTAGGATTTTGATGGACTCCTGTCTCACATTGAGGTCTTTCAACCATTTGGAGTCTATTTTTGTGTGTGATGTAAGGAAATGGTCCAGTTTCATTCTTCTGCATGTGGCTGTCCAATTTTCCCAACACAATTTGTTGAAGAGACTGTTTTTTTTCCATTGGACATTCTTTCCTGCTTTGTCAAAGATTAGTTGACCCTAGAGTTGAGGGTCCATTTCTGGGCTCTCTATTCTGTTCCATTGATCTATGTGCCTGTTTTTGTGCCAGTACCATACTGTCTTGATGATGACAGCTTTGTAATAGAGCTGGAAGTCCGGAATTGTGATGCCGCCAGCTTTGCTTTTCTTTTTCAACATTCCTCTGGCTATGCGGGGTCTTTTCTGGTTCCATACAAATTTTAGGATTATTTGTTCCATTTCTTTGAAAAAAGTGGATGGTATTTTGATGGGGATTGCATTGAATGTGTAGATTGCTCTAGGTAGCATTGACATCTTCACAATATTTGTTCTTCCAGTCCATGAGCATGGAACGTTTTCCATTTCTTTGTGTCTTCCTCAATTTCTTTCATGAGTATTTTATAGTTTTCTGAGTACAGATCATTTGCCTCTTTGGTTAGATTTATTCCTAGGTATTTTATGATTTTGGGTGCAATTGTAAATGGTATCGACTCCTTAATTTCTCTTTCTTCTGTCTTGTTGTTGGTGTATAGGAATGCCACTGACTTCTGTGCATTGATTTTATATCCTGCCACTTTACTGAATTCCTGTATGAGTTCTAGCAGTTTTGGGGTGGAGTCGTTGGGGTTTTCCACATAAAGTATCATATCATCTGCAAAGAGTGAGAGTTTGACTTCTTCTTTGCTGATTTGGATGCCTTTGATTTCTTTTTGTTGTCTGATTGCTGTGGCTAGGACTTCCAATACTATGTTGAATAGCAGTGGTGATAGTGGACATCCCTGCTGCGTTCCTGACCTTAGGGGGAAAGCTCTCAGTTTTTCCCCATTGAGAATGATATTCGTTATAGGTTTTTCATAGATGGCTTTTATGATATTGAGGTATGTACCCTCTATGCCTATACTCTGAAGAGTTTTGATCAAGAAAGGATGCTGTACTTTGTCAAATGCTTTTTCTGCATCTATTGAGAGGATCATATGATTCTTGTTCTTTCTTTTGTTAATGTATTGTATCACGTTGATTGATTTGCAGATGTTGAACCAACCTTGCAGCCCAGGGATAAATCCCACTTGGTCGTGGTGAATAATCCTTTTAATGTACTGTTGGATCCTATTGGCTAGTATTTTGGTGAGAATTTTTGTATCCATGTTCATCAGGGATATTGGTCTGTAATTCTCCTTTTTGATGGGGTCTTTGTCTGGTTTTGGGATCAAGGTAATGCTGGCCTCATAAAATGAGTTTGGAAGTTTTCCTTCCATTTCTATTTTTTGGAACAGTTTCAGAAGAATAGGTATTAATTCTTCTTGAAATGTTTGGTAGAATTCCCCTGGGAAGCCATCTGGCCCTGGGCTTTTGTTTGTTGGGAGATTTTTGATGACTGCTTCAATTTCCTTAGTGGTTATAGGTCTGTTCAGGTTTTCTATTTCTTCCTGGTTCAGTTTTGGTAGTTGATACATCTCTAGGAATGCATCCATTTCTTCCAGGTTATCTAATTTGCTGGCATAGAGTTGTTCATAATATGTTCTTATAATTGTTTGTATTTCTTTGGTGTTGGTTGTGATCTCTCCTCTTTCATTCATGATTTTGTTGATTTGGGTCATTTCTCTTTTCTTTTTGATAAGTCTGGCCAGGGGTTTATCAATCTTGTTAATTCTTTCAAAGAACCAGCTCCTAGTTTCGTTGATCTGTTCTACTGTTCTTTTAGTTTCTATTTCATTGATTTCTGCTCTGATCTTTATAATTTCTCTTCTCCTGCTGGGTTTAGGTTTTATTTGCTGTTCTTTCTCCAGCTACTTTAGGTGTAGGGTTAGGTTGTGTACTTGAGACCTTTTTTGTTTCTTGAGAAAGGCTTGTATTGCTATATACTTTCCTCTTAGGACTGCCTTTGCTGCATCCCAAAGATTTTGAATAGTTGTGTTTTCATTTTCATTGGTTTCCATGAATTTTTTAAATTCTTCTTTAATTTCCTAGTTGACCCATTCATTCTTTAGTAGGATGCTCTTTAGCCTCCATGTATTTGAGTTCTTTCCAACTTTCCTCTTGTGATTGAGTTCTAGTTTCAAAGCATTGTGGTCTGAAAATAGGCAGGGAATGATCCCAATCTTTTGGTACCGGTTGAGACCTGATTTATGACCTAGGATGTGATCTATTCTGGAGAATGTTCCATGGGCACTAGAGAAGAATGTGTATTCCGTTGCTTTGGGATGCAATGTTCTGAATATGTCTGTGAAGTCCATTTGGTCCAGTGTGTCATTTAAAGTCTTTATTTCCTTGTTGATCTTTTGCTTAGACGATCTGTCCATTTCAGTGAGGGGGGTGTTAAAGTCCCCCACTATTATTGTATTGTTGTCGATGTGTTTCTTTGCTTTTGTTATTAATTGCCTTATATAATTGGCTGCTCCCATGTTAGGGGCATAGATATTTATAATTGTTAGATCTTCTTGTTGGATAGACCCTTTAAGTAGGATATGGTGTCCTTCCTCATCTCTTATTACAGTCTTTGGTTTAAAATCTAATTTGTCTGATATAAGGATTGCCACCCTAGCTTTCTTTTGGTGTCCATTAGCATGGTAAATGGTTTTCCACCCCCTCACTTTCAATCTGGGGGTGTCTTTGGGTCTAAAATGAGTCTCTTGCAGACAGCATATCGATGGGTCTTGTTTTTTAATCCAATCTGATAGCCTGTGTCTTTTGATTGGGGCATTTAGCCCATTTACATTCAGGCTAACTATTGAAAGATAGGAATTTAGTGCCATTGTATTGCCTGTAAGGTGACTGTTACTGTATATTGTCTGTGTTCCTTTCTGGTCTATGTTGCTTTTAGGCTCTCTCTTTGCTTAGAGGACCCCTTTCAAGATTTCTTGTAGGGCTGGTTTCGTGTTTGCAAATTCCTTTAGTTTTTGTTTGTCCTGGAAGCTTTTTATCTCTCCTTCAATTTTCAATGACAGCCTAGCTGGATATAGTATCTTGGCTGCATATTTTTCTCATTTAGTGCTCTGAATATATCCTGCCAGTCCTTTCTGGCCTGCCAGGTCTCTGTGGATAGGTCTGTTGCCAATCTAATGTTTCTACCATTGTAGGTTACATATCTCTTCTCCCGAGCTGCTTTCAGGATTTTCTCTTTGTCTATGAGACTCGTAAGTTTTACTATTAGATGTCGGGGTGTTGACCTATTTTTTTTTATTTTGAGGGGGGTTCTCTGTGCCTCCTGGATTTTGATGCCTGTTTCGTTCCCCAAATTAGGGAAGTTCTCTGCCATAATTTGCTCCATTATACCTTCTGCCCCTCTCTCTCTTTCTTCTTCTTCTGGGATCCCAATTATTCTAATGTTGTTTTGTCTTATGGTATCGCTTATCTCTCGAATTCTGCCCTCGTGATCCAGTAGTTGTTTATCTCTCTTTTTCTCAGCTTCTTTATTTTCCATCATTTGGTCTTCTATATCACTGATTCTCTCTTCTGCCTCATTTATCCTAGCAGTTAGTGCCCCCATATTTGATTGCACCTCATTAATAGCCTTTTTGATTTCAACCTGGTTAGATTTTAGTTTTTACTTCTCCAGAAAGGGTTTCTCTAATAACTTCCATGCTTTTCTCAAGCCCAGCTAGTATCTTTAAAGTGATGATTCTGAACTCTAGATCTGACATCATACTAATGTCCGTATTGAGTAGGTCCCTGGCAGTCGGTACTACCTCTTGTTCTTTTTGTTGAGGTAATTTTTTCCGTCTTGTCATTTTGTGCAGAGGAGAATAGATTAATGAGAGAACAAAATGCTAGCAGAGTAACAACGTCCCCAGAAAACATACTCTAAACAAATCAGAAAAGACCTGAAGCAGTGGGAAAAGAAAGGGAAAGAGAGAAAAAAGAAAAAGAAAAAAAAAGAAAAAGAAAAAGGTAAAGATAAAAACAAACAAAAACAGAACAAAACAAAACAACAACAACAAAAAACCAGAATGTGATCAAATATGATCAGGCTGGTATATAGATCAGTGCCACACACTAGATTTTGGGTGTATTTTGGTCTGTTAGAAGAAAGTGTCTCCCAAAATTTTAAAGAAAGAAAAACTTATATATGTACAAAAATAAGGGTTGATATGATGAAGGGATGGAATATGACTGTAAAGATGGAAATTATAAAAAATTTTATAAAAGGACTTGATAAGAAGTTGTTTGAAAAAAGAAAGAAGAGGCTTTAAAAAAAGAAAAAAGAAAAAAAAAGGGAGAGAATGTGATCCGGCAGGGAAGTAGAAAAAAAACCATATACTAGAGATTTAGGGTATATTTTGATCTGTTAGAAGAAACTATCTCAATAAAAAAAAAAAAAAAGAAACTATCTCAAATTTTTAAAGAGAGAACAACGTATATATATATATGCCAAAAATACAGGTAACTACTATGAAGGGATAGAATATGACTCTAAAAATGAAAAATAAAAGTGTTTTTTTAAAAAAGGGATTGATAAGATGTTGTTTGAAAAAGGGAAAAAGAAAAATTCAAAAAGAAAAAAAAAGAAAAAAGATAGTTAAAAAAAAATTAACTTTGAAAGACTAAAGAACCATGGTAAAAAAGCCATGAATTCTATGTGCAGTATTCCCCTAGCGCTGGAGTTCTGCCGTTCTCACTGATCGGTAAACTTGGTCTTGGCTGGCTGTTCTCGCTGATCTTCTGGGGAGGGGCCTGTTGCCGTGGTTTCCAAATGTCTCTGCCGGAGGCGGAATTGCCCCGCCCTTGCCCCCTCCCGGCTAAGTAATCTGCTCAGGTTTGCTCTCCGGGGCTTTTGTTCCCTGCGAGCTTTCCGTACAGCTTTGGAGGCGGAGAGTGAAAATGGTGGCCTCCCAATCTCCGCCCTGGAGGACCCGAGAAGTCAGGGCCCCACTCCTCAGTTCACCCCCCAGAGAAAAGCCGTCAGTCACTCCCGTCTCCCCGGTCTCCGGCCGCACTCCGTGCTCACCCGGCCTGTGACCGCGCGTTTCTATCTCTGGCACCCGACCCGGGTGGAGTCTCCAAACCCAGCAGATCCCTGTGGTGCACTCCCACGTGGCTCCTCCCAGGGGAAGAAGGTGAGTCTCCCCAGATCTGCCGCTTGTCGGGTCCCTGCTGGAGGAGCAGGGGCCCGACTGTGCCGCGGATCACGGTTTATGGCAACCCCGAGCTGAGAGCCCGCGCCTGGGCTCCGCCTCTGCAGCCGGCTTCCCTGCTCCGTAACCTGGGAGCTCTGCCGCACTCAGGCACCCCCGGTCTTTCTGTGACCCCGAGGGTCCTGAGACCACACTGTCCCGCGAGGGTTCCACCCCCAGCTTAGCCACCGGAGTGACGTCCCTCAGCAGAGCAGACTTTTAAAAGTTCCGATTTTGTGCTCCGCGGCTCTATCACTTGCCAGAAGCGGCCGACGGAGGCCCCTCCCCCGCCGTCTATCCTCCCGAGTATCGCCTCAGATTCATTTCTCCGCTTGTTCCTACCTTCCAGAAAGTAGTCGCTTTTCTGATGAGAGAGTTGTTGCTCTTCTTTTCTTCGATCTCCTGTTGAGTTTGTAGGTGTTCAGAATGGTTTGATCCCTATCCAGCTAAATTCCTGAGAGGAGATGAAATCCAGGTCTCCTACTCCTCCACCATCTTGCTCCGCCCCCCCTTTCTTTTTTTTTTTTTTTTCCATTTTGGGAGTCTGTGTCTTTCTAGGAAATAATTTCATCTGGGTTATCTAATTTGTTGATAGGTCACTGTTCATAGTACTTCCTTATAATACCTTTTATTTCTATAAGATTGGTAGTGATGTCACCTCTTTAATGCTTGATTTTACTGATTTGAATTCTCTCCCTTCCTCTCTTGGTCAGTCTTGCTACAGTTTGTCAATTTTGTTGATGTTTTGGTTCCGTTGATCTTCTCTATTGTTTTTCTCTTCTCTCTCTCATTAATTTTCACTCTAGTCTTTGTTATTTTTTTCCCTCGTACTGGTTTGGGTTTAGTTTTCTCCTAATTTCTTAAGGCAAAATGTTAGGTTATGGGTTTGAAATCTTTCTTATTTTTTTGAGGCAGGCATTTATAGTTATGAATTTTCTTCTGAGCACTGTTTTCTCTGCATCCCACGGTGTTGGTGTGCTGTGGTTTCATTTGCATTCAACTCAACATAAATTCTCATTTCCTTTGCGATTTATCCTTTGATCCATTCTTCGTTAGGAGTGCTTTGTTTAGTCCATGTATAGGTAAATTTACCGAATTTTTTCTGGTCATTGATTTCTGATTGTCATTCGTCTATTGTCATCAGAGAACATACCTTATATGATTTTGGTCCTTTTGAATTTATTGAGACTTTTTTATGGCCTAACATATGGCCTGTCCTGGAAAATTCCCAGGTGCACTTGAGCGGAGTGTGGATTCTGCTCCTGCTGAGTGGCATGCGCTGTAGATTTCTGCTGGGTCTAGCTGGTTCATAGTGTTGTTCAATTGCTCTATATCCCTGTTTTAGCTGCTTGTTCCATCCATCATAGAAAGCAGGGTATTGAAATCTCCAACTACTCTTGTTGAATTGTCTATTTGCATCTTCAGTTCTGAATTTTTTCTTCATGTATTTTGGAACTATGTTATTAGGTGCATATATGTTTAGGATTCTTATATCTTTTGATGAATTGACTCTTTTATCATCATAAAATGTCATCTCTCCCTCACAGAAATACACAGAAATACTGTGTATTTCTTTATCTTAAAATGTATTTTGTCTTATATTAATATAGCCTCTCCAGCTCTCTGTCACTATTTGCAATGGATAGCTTTTTCCACCCATTTACTTTTGATTTGTTTTTATCTTTGCACCTAGAACGTGTCTCTTGTAGATTGTATATAGTTGGATCATACTTCTTATCCATTCTTCCAATCCCTGAATTTTAATTGGAGTATTTAATCTATTGCTATTTAATGTAAATAAATAAGATTTATGTATGCCATTTGCTATTTATTTTCTATATGTCTTATACCTTTTATGTTCTTCTATTCCACCATAACTGCCTTATTTTGTGTTAAATAGATATTTTCTAGTGTACTATTTCAACCATAGCCATTTCTTTTAGTCCATATTTTTGAGTTATTTTCTTACTGGTTGCTTGTAGATTAAAATAATAATCTTCACGTATAACAATTTAGTTCAGATTAGTACAAACTTAAATTCAGTACTGCCAAAATATTTGCTCCTTATGGCTCCATTTCCTCCCACTCCTTTATGCTGTTATAGTCATAAATTACAACCATGTACATTGTATATCCATCAACACAAATTTATAATTATTGCTTTATGCAGTTGTTTTTTTAATTAGATAGGAGAAAAAATAATTACAAAAATATATTTACACTCTCTTTCATACTTACCTGTGTGTTGCTTTTATCAGTGCTCCCTGTTTCTTCACGAAGATCCGAGTGCTCACCTATGTCCTGTCCTTTTAGCTTGAAGGATGCACATTAGTATTCCTGGTACAGCTGATATGATGGCTACACATTCTCTCGGTCTTTGTTTATCTGAGAATGCCTTTATTTTTATTTCCTTTTTGAAGGATGGTATTGCTGAATATAAGATGTTCGTCGACAGTCTTTACTTTCAATGTTTTGCAGCTGTTGCTCTTTCATCCTCCACACTTTTTTTTTTTTTAAAGATTTTATTTATTTATTTGAGAGAGAGAATGAGAGAGAGAGCAGGAGAGGGGGGAGGGTCAGAGGGAGAAGCAGACTCCCTGCCGAGCAGGGAGCCCGATGCGGGACTCGATCCTGGGACTCCAGGATCATGACCTGAACCGAAGGCAGTCGCTTAACCAACTGAGCCACCCAGGCGCCCATCCTCCACACTTTCTGAGGTGAAATCAGCTGTTAATCTCATGAAAGTTCCTTTGTACATTTTAAACAGATTTCTCTTGCTACTTTCCATATGTTCTTTCTGTTTTTGACTTTGGTCAGTTTGACTGTACGTAATGTGTTTAGCTGTGGATCTCTTTGAGTTTAATCTACCTGGATTTTGCTGAGCTTCTTGGATATATGTATATTTAATAGTTTTCATCCAACTTGGGAAGATTTTGGCCATTATTTCTTCAAATATTTCTTTCTGCCACCTTCTCTCTTTCTCCCCATTTTGGGGCTCCCATTATGCCTGTGTTGTGCGGTTGATGAGCCATCACTCATGCTCCGTGACCAGTGATCTCCAGGTTGTCACATCCCATGGCCATTTAATTTTCACCTCAGCAGCATTCCACAGTTTATAACTGCCTCCTTCTACAAAGTAGCTTTGTTGAACTATGATTCACATACCATAAAATATACCCATTTAAGATGTTCAGTGGTCTTCAATGTATTTGTAGGTAAATGCAGCTGGCACTGCGGTCAACCTCAGAACATTCACACCTCAGAAAGAAGCCCTGTATTCTTTAGCTGTCATCCTCCTGCTTTCCACACCCCCCAGCAGCCCCAGTCTTTAGCAGTTGCTAAGCTACCACTTTCCCTCTCTTTGGATTTGCCCATTGTAGACAGTTCATATATATGGAGTTGTATAATGTGTGGTCTCTTGTAACTGGCATCTTTTACTTAGCACAGTATTTTCAAGGCTTGTCTATGTTGCAGCAGGTGTCCGTGCTTTATTTCCATTGTATGGATAGATCACATTTTGTTTATCCATTAGTTAGTTGATGGACAATTGGATTATTTCCACCTTTTGGCTATTACAAGTTCTTTTTGGATATATGATTTGCAAATATTTTCTCCCATTATGTGGATTGCCTTTTTTTTAATAAAGATTTTATTTATTTATATGAGAGACAGCACAAGCAGGGGGAGGGGCAGAGGGAGAAGGAGAAGCAAGCTCCCCACTGAGCAAGGAGCCCAACGTGGAATTCGATCCCAGGACCCTGGGATCATGACCCGAGCCGAAGGCAGATGCTGAACTGCCTGAGCCACCCAGACGCCCCACTTGGATTGTCTTTTGATAGTGTCCCTTGAAGCATGAAATGTTTTAATTTTGACAGAGTCTGATAGATCTATCTTTTCTTTTATTGCTCTTGTTTTGGGTGTCATATCTAATGATTCACTGCCAAAATTGGACATCATGAAGATTTACCCCTATGTTTTCTTCTGGAATTTTAGCTCCTACGTTTAGATGTTGGATCCACTTTAACTTTTGAATATGGTTTGAGGTAGGGGTCCAACTTCATTTTTTTGCATGTGGCTCTCCAGTTGTCTCAGCACCATTTGTTGAAAGCCTATTCTTTCCCCGTTGGGTGATCTTGTCAAGAGTCAGTTTACCATAGACACATGGATTTATTTCTGAATTCTCAATTCTATTTCATTAATCTGTATACCTATCCACATGCAAGTACCACACTGTAATGATTATTGTTGCTTTGTAGTAAGTTCTGAAATCAAGAAGTGTGAATCTTCCTAGTTTTTTCTTCTTTTTAAAATTAGTTTTTAGCTGTTTTGTATTCTGAGCCCCTTGAATTGAATATGAATCTTATAGCCAGCTTGTCAATTCCTACAAAGTCAGCTGGAATTTGTATAGGGATTGTGTTGAACTCAGATCAGTTTGAGGAGTATTGCCATCTTAACAGCATTATGTCTTTTGGTCCATAAACATGGGATGTTTTCCATTTATTTAGAGTTGCTTTAATTCCTTTTGACAATGCTTTGTAGTTTTCTGAGTATAAGTTTTGCACTTCTTTGGTTAAATTTATTCCTAAGTATTTCATTCTTTTTGATGCTGTCATAAATCAAGTTGTTTTCTTAATTTCATTTTTGGATTGTTTATTGAAAGTATAGACATGCAATTGATTTTTGTATATTGATCTTGTATCCTGCAACCCTACTGAATTCAGTTTTAAGTTCTAATAGTATTTTAAGTGAGTTCCTTAAAATTTTCTCTATATAAGATTATATCAGCTGCAAAAAGAGATAGCTTTACTTCTTCCTTTCTAATATGGATGCCTCTTATTTCTTTGTTATTTGCTTTGGCTAGAACCTCCAGTACAATGTTGAATAGAAATGGTGAGAACAGACATCTTATCTTGGTCATGATCTTATGGGGGAAGGCATCCAAGATTTCACCAGTAAATATACTCTTAGCTGCAGGTTTTTCACAAATACCCCTTGTCATTTTGAGGAAGCTCTCACGTATTCCTAGGTTGTTGCGTGTTTTCATGGTGAAGGATGTTGGATTTTGTCATTTGCTTTTTCTGCATATAGTGAGGTGATCACGTGGTTTCCATTGATGTGTATTGCATTAATTGATTTTTGAATGTTAAATCAACTTGGCATTCTTGGAATAAATCCCACTTGGTCATGCTATAACATTTTTGAGTAATTGCTGGATTAGGTTTGCTGGTATGTTGTTGTGGATTTTGCATGTATATCCATAAGAGATATTGATCTGTAGCTTTCTTGTGCTGTCTTTTTCTGGTTTTGGCATCAGGATGATGTTGGCTTAAAGGAACGATCTGGGAAGCACTTCCTCCTCTTCTATGTTTGGAAGAGTTTGTGAAGAATTGGTATTGATTTTTTTTTTTAACGTTTGGCCCCTAATTCTTTGTTATGTGAGTTCAGATTTGCTGTTGAGCTTCTCTTGAGACTTTTTTGTTTCAGGTATTGTGCTTTTGAACTCCAGAATTTCTACTTGGTTCTTTTTTTTTCTTTCCCAATTTTGTCTCTCTTTTATGATATTCTTTGTTTGGTGAGACATAGTTGTTGTATTTTAGTTCTTTAAACATAGTTTTAAAAGTTCTTTGAACATTTTTATTCTAACGGATTTAAACTGTTTCTCTCTTAAATCCAACATCTGGGTCACCTTAGGGACATTTTCTGCTGGCTGCTTTTTGGCCCCGTGTATGGACTACATTTTCCTCTTTCATTGCATGTGTCATAATATTTGTTAAAAACTGGACATTTTAAGTAACGTATTGTAACAATTCTGTCATCAGCTCCTCTGCCTCTAGGGACTGGTGTTGTTCCTGGGGTTTTTTTGTTTGCTTGCTTTTGTTTTTCCTTTTGCTGCCTGTTGGTTTGGTGGCTTTCCTGGACTAACGGCTATATTCTCTCCCATGCAAGCCGCTGAGTTCTCTGCTCGCATTTTCTTTAAACTTGTTTATATTTTCAAGCCTGGCTTCCTAGGGTTCCTCCCTGTGTGAATACAATTTAGTGCTCAGGCAGTGATCAATGGGAAGAGTTCCTTAACTGCCTTAAGCATTTGTTTCCCATCCTTTGTCAAGATTATCTGTGAGTAAAGGTACACCTTCGAACCTCAGGTGGTTTAAAAATCGCCCCTCGTTTTCACTTCCTGCTTGGGCAGAACCAGTGAGTCAGCCAGAGGTATGTACGTGACCCTACGCGTCCCCACAGCCACTAAGGCTCTCAGGAATATGCTGGATCTCGTCCATGTTCCCTTTGGCTTCCAGGCTATCCAGATCTTCCTTTTAAATTTTTGGCCAGGCTCATTTGCCCCAACAGAAATCGCAGCCTCGGGCAACTGCGGTGTTACCAGCAGATTCCTGTTGTTTGTTTTTTTTTTTCAGTTAATGCTCCGTTGCCGGTCAAACCGCTGACTGTGCTCTGGGTCCCAGCCTTGTAACAGAACTGCAGCAGCCCCCAGTTTAAAATGCCACGGACCCACTGTTGTCACGAAACTTCAGTTGTCTTTCTTGAATAGATGGTTTTCAGTTCCTTCTCTGCCTGTAGTTAATTTCCAGAGTTCCAACATGGTTGAATTTCATTGTTTTACAAGAATCTTTGTTGCTTTGTGGGGAGGGTGGGTTCACCGAGTTGATAGCTCTACCAGTCTTAGCATAATGCTTTTGAGTTCCAACGTGTCCCAGGTATCAGTAGGTGGCTTCGATTTTGGGGTAGCGGTCCTGTCTCATGGATGTTCCTTGGGTTCCTTATGTGTTCGCTGGTTGAATGGTATTTATGGCCTTTCCAATCTTTGGTAATTGTGAATGAAGCCACCACAGACTCTCACCTAAGGGTCTTGGTGTAACCATATATTTTCATTTCCTCTGCATTAATACCTGAAAGCAGGATCGCTGGGTTATGCAGCAAGAGTATGTTTTAAAGCCATGAGAAACTGTCAAACTATTTTTACAAAGTGGTCGCAACAGTTTGCATTCCAGCTAGCAAAAATGAGAGTTTGGTTGCTTCACACTCTCGCCATCACTGTGATATTAGGGTGGGTTTTTTTTTCCCCTTTTAAAAAATGGTAGTGATTCTAATAAGCACACTGTGGCATCAGACTGTGGTTTCAAATTACATTTACCTGAGGCTCGGTGATGCTGAAAATCTTTATCTGTACTTATTTTCCCTCCATGTATCTTCTCTGGTGAAGTGTATCAGTCCAAATCTTTTGCACATTTCAAAAACCTTTTTGAGTTTTGAGAGTCTTTGTATATTTGGGATAGAAGACCTTTATCAGGAATGTGTTTATCAAATATTTTCTTTTCTCTGTGTCTTCTTCCATTACTATTAATAAAGCAGTCTTTCAAAGAGTAGAATTATTAACTTTGATGCAATCGATTAATTTCATTCTTTTGTGAATTGTGATTTGGGGGTCATACATAAGAAAGTTTGGATGAACTCAAGGAAGGACACAAAGATTTTCTCCTATATTTTCTTCTAGAAGTTTTATAGTTTTAAGTGTTATATTTAGGTCTCTGGCCCATTTTGAGTTAATTTTTGTGTAAGGCAAGCGGTAAGAGGTCAGTTTCATCATTTGCATTTGGATGCTTAATTATCCTATCACCATTTGTTGAAAAGACAATTTTTTAGCCATTGCATTGCTTTTCAACTATATCCAAATTAGCCACATGTGTGGGAGTCTGTATTCTATTTCTGGAATCTCCATGTTTTCCCACTGATCTATACATCCAAGCTTTCACCAGTGCAATGCTATCTTGATGACCAGAGATTTATAATAAATCTTGGGATTGGGTAGTGTAAGTCCTCCAACTTAGCCCTTCCTTTTCAAAATCATTTTGGCTCTTCTAGTTTCTTTGCCTTCCATATGAATTTTAGAATAAGCATGTGAATATCTGTCCAGCAGACTTCAGGGATCTATAGATCAATTTGGAGAGACTTGAAGCCTCAACAATAATCAGTCTTTTAACCAATGGGCATCATTTCACGTATGTAGGTCTTTGTTTCATCAGGGCTCTGGAGGTTTTGCATACAGATCTTGCACGTATTTTGTTAGATTCATACCTGAATATTTTACTTTGGGTGCTATGGTTAGTGACCCTGTTTTAAAGTTTTCTCAACTTTCACATACTATAGAAAAATGACTGATTTTTGTATGTGGACCCCGTAACCTGCAACATTGGTAGATTAACTTAGTTCTAGGAGCTTGGCTGCAGATTCTTTGGGATTCTCTACGTAAATGGATATGTTGTCTGCAAATACATACTTTTGTATTTTTCCTTGATCTGTGTACCTTCTATATCTTAGATATAGAGGTACCTTTTGGCCCTGGGTGGGACCTCCAGCGCATCCTGGGTGGAAACAATGAGGTTGGTTATCCCTGCTTTGCTCTCCATTTCAGAGGGAAAGCGTTCAGTCTTCTTCACAGTTCTGTGTGATGTTAACTGTGGACAATTAATCTTCTGTTGTGCCCATCCAGTGAACATTTCAGGTTGGGTGCTTGTATTTTTCAGTTCTAGAATTTCCACTTTATTCTGTTGGGAACAGTTCTCTTTTCTCCACTGAGATTCTGTATTTGTTTCCTCATTATGTACATAGTTTTCTTTAAATCCAAGGTCATGTTTCTAATAAGTTTTACACTTTTTTGTTTACTCATTCCATCATTTCTGCTATAGGTTGGGGTCTATTTTTCTGATAGTTTTAAGAGTTTCTTTCTTTCTTTCTTTCTTTCTTTCTTTCTTTCTTTCTTTCTTTCTTTCTTTCTTTCTTTCTTTCTTTCTTTCCTCCCTCCCTCCCTCCCTCCCTCCCTCCCTCCCTCCCTCCTTTCCTTCCTTCCTTTCTTTTTCCTCCCTCCTTCCCTCCCTCCCTCTATCTTTTTTCTCCTGCATTTAGAATGTTGAATTTTGTTCCAATAGGGAGTTAATTTTCACATGGATAAGCCTTTCCTTTTGGAGACTTTTATAAATGATTTAGCCTTTACTCTCTGATGGCTTAATTCTACTTTTTTTTTTTTTAGATTTATTTATTTATTTATTTGACAGAGACATAGGGAGAGACGGAACACAAGCAGGGGGAGTGGGAGAGGGAGAAGCAGGCTTCCCGGAGAGCAGGGAGCCCGATGCGGGGCTCGATCCCAGGACCCTGGGATCATGACCTGAGCTGAAGGCAGACGCTTAACGATTGAGCCACCCAGGCGCCCCTTAATTCTACTTTTCAAGTATGGCCTTTGCAGCCCCTCCATGCAGTCCAGTTGGCAAGCAGCCGTCTGTGAGCTCTGGAAGTTGTCCGGCCCACAGCGACCCAGAATTGTTCCTCGCCCAGAGATTTTTGCAGCAACTTCCCCACCCGAGCCCTTCCCATGTCAACCTGATTACAAACCCTAGCAGCGCCGGGAGCCCTGAGCTTCAGTTCTGCCCTGCTCAGCCCCACGAGACCATGGTGCTCCTACCATGGACCTGACCTCAAAGTGGTTCTCAGCAGGGACGCCTGGGGGCTCCGTCGGCGAAGCGTCTGACTCTTGATTTTAGCTCGGGTCTTGATCTCAGGGTTGTGAGTTCGGGCCCCACGCTGGGAGAGGAGCCTACTTGAAAAAAACAAAAACAAAACACAAAGTGGTTCTAGACAGAACCCTGGTTCATTTCACTGTTTCTCCCAGGCGCCTCCCACCTGCACTGCCGGTTGACCAACCCCGAAAGCCATTGTCTCCATTTCCTGTGGCTGCTGTAACAAATTGCCACCAACTTGGTGGCTTAAAATAACACACGTTTATTCTCGTAGGGTCCTGGAAGCCAGAAGGCCACCAACGCTTTCCTAGTGCAAAACCAGCCGTTTGCAGGCTGGAGGTTCTTGGGGAGAATCTTTCCTTGCCTCTTCTGGTTTCTGGAGTCCTCGGCTCATGCCTCTTCCCCCGACCACCAGCCGGCATGGTGGCATCTTACTTCAGTGGCCGCACTGCCACCTTCTTCTCTGTCAAGTCTCTCTGTCCTAAGGACACTTATGATCGCAGTTGAGGCAACCTGGGTGGCCCAGCTTAACTGCCCCATCTCAAGATCCTTAAGTTGGTCAGATTTACAACCTCAGGAAGAGACCATGAGCTAAACCAAACTTCTCACTCTGGAACTTTGAGGCATCCGGGCTAACCCAGTTAGATTATGGGCGAGCACGTTGAGGCCACGGAGCTGTCTCAAGGTCCAGAGGGAGTAGAGAGATGCGCAGAGTCGTGTCTTAGTGGGGATGGAGCTGAGCACTCCTGAATGGAGCTGAGGAGGCTGGGGGATGTTCTCTGTGGGCATGTGGCTGGGAAATGCCCATCCAGTGAGCGCCCTTCTCCTGTGACACGGCCATGGGGTCTGAAGTACATGGGAGATGGCATCTGTCCCTCTCAGTCTTGTGGACACCTCTCCAGCTACTGCCTTCGGTCCCCCCGACCCCTGGTCACTACAACAACCTCCTCACTGGCCTCCCTTCCTCCCACTCCTGGCCACCTTTGATTCACCCTCCACAAATCCAGCCATGGCACTCTCTCGGGATCCTTTTCTGAAGCCTGTGGCCCTCTAGACAAAGCCCCCACCATCTGGCCTGCCGTTCTAGGCCCTGCCTGAACTGCCTGCCCCCCAGGAATAGGCCCATATATGCCGTGAGCTCGAGAGCACAACCCAGAGCACAACCAGTCCCTGCCTGCATCCATTCTCCCCGTCACCTGCAGAGACCAGCTGCCTTTCTCTGTGGGGTACCTGCCCCCCCCAACCTAGTCTGCACTTCTTGGTCAATGTGGCAGGGGTCACTCCTCCCCCAGACCTGTAAATTCCTTTGTGTTGGCCTCTCCCCAACTGCCAGGAGCCCCTGAAGGAAGCCCTGTACTCTGCACCCACAGGCCCCGAGCAGGGGCTTGGGGGCTACTGGCAGGTGGAGGAAGGAAGGGAGAGAACAAAGAAGGGGAGGAGGGAGAAGAGTGGGGGGGACCCCATGCAATAAAGCCAGACTCCTCATCTCATCCCCTCATCTGGTCCTGCTGGGGACAGTAGCGACTGGATGTGGACAGAGGGGATGCCAGACCCAGAGGCCAATCACCAAGTCCAGAACTCTCCAGAAAGCTCCAAGGACAGAGAAGGGCTTCTGCAGGTCTCCAATCCAGGGAGCAAGCTTCCTTCCCTCCCTCCCTGCTCTCTTTGTCCCTCTCTTTCTTCTGCAAGGAGGTGATATGGGTATTTAATTGAGGGCTCTGACTTTAAAGGTGGTGTATCAGCAATGTCCCCTCTTTCCCCAGCAATGTCCCACCTCAGTCTCTCCCTCCCTTGAAGACTGACCACAGCACCTCCACTGGGGGCTGAGTTGGCCTCTCCTAGTGGACAGGAGAACCAGGTCCTGTGAGCCCTGGGCTTCGACACCACCATCAAATGAAGGACTGTAGCCATTGGAAGGTGACTGATCCTCACTACAGGCACAGGACTTGCCCAGGGTACCCAGTGAGGCTGCGGCAGACCTGGGACCCCTGATTTCTCCTGACAATTTGGGCCCCAAAGTCTCCCCAATCTTCCCAGAAGGAAATGGGTTGCTGCTGCCCCAAGCGTGGGGGGTGGCAACAGGCTGTGTAGGAGAGCAGGAGGGACCGGGAAGGATTGCCCCTCACGGCAACTTGGCGCTCACTGTTTTCCATGGAATACCATGGGGAGTACTAGACGGGACTGGCCGCCTCCTTGGAGTCCTTGGCAAGGGATTCTGATGGTGGGCGCAGACTCAGGTCGGAGGGGAGAGTGAGTCATGAGAAGGGAGCCTGTGACAGTGCCAGGGCTCAGCCACGGAGCAGGGTCCTACTTGAACAGGGCCCTGGGCTCTGCGCCCTGGACAGCCAGCACACTCCACTCGGGTCTGCCCAGCCCCTGTGTGGCCCTGCCCTCTCCTCCCGCCACTTCCCTGCCCACTCTGGTTCTGGAGGCATAAACCCCAGGGCTGGGGGCGGGGGTGTGGGGGAGCAAAGCTTGAGGCCGTGGCGGGCCTCTCCTCAGGGCCTGCCTGCACTCTCCAAATTTAGTGGAGCGACAGGATTTAAGGCTTCAGCTGGACTGCCAGGGAGGTGGACTTTCAAAGAAACAGCAAATAAATTACCCCTGGGTTGGGGCCCCAGCACAAATAGGTTGCCATGCTGGCTGATGCAAACATGTCTGGCATCCTTGCCAGCCCCAGGAAAATAAGCCATTTTTTGGTAAGCCATTTGGAAAATGGAAATCTGTCCTCATGCTCTCCCTCTCTGCGCAAGCTCCCAGGCACACACTTGTGTGTCTCAAAACTCGGGGGTGCAGCTCTTTTCGGTAGCTCCGTGCCAGGGACAGCGTGCGGGGCCAAGTCCTCCCAGCCTCAAGTGACCCCGGGGTCCAAAGCTCCTTGTCCATCTCGCGGATGGAAGGAAAGTGCAGCGGACCTGGGGGTGGCCTCCAAAGCAGGGAAACACTGTGGTTTCCCAATGGCCTGGGTGTCCCCGCTGGGGGCCTGGGCTGAGGAGCTTGAAGCACCGTCCATCCGCAGCCCCTCCATGGACAGTGAAAATCCCACCTCCGTGGCCGGATTCCTAGAGAGGCCAGCAGCCGGACTTGGATGCTTCCCACGGCCACACCAGAAAACTGGGGACAGGTGTCCTGGGCATGCGGAGACCTCAGAGACCTGGGCCAGGACTAGAACCTTCCCCACCCTCTGCACAACCTATCGTAAGCAGTGACAGTGACAGGGAGCTCAGTTCCCTCCTCATGGCCCATCTCAGGGAGAGACACTTACAAATACTGGAAGGTTCTTCCTTAGATGAAGCCAATTTGTCTCTCTGGCACTTCACACAGGACCATCACGAGCTTTTTTTTTTAAGCTGGAAGGGATCTTGCATACCATCTGGTTAATCCTCCTCATTTCAACGATGGAGAAACCGAGGGCCAGAGGGGGGCGGTGACTTACCTTTGGTCACACAGCAAGGCAGATCCCATGGCAGGTCAAGAGCCCCACATCTGCTCTCACCCACTGCCCTCGCTCTGCCCCCTGAAGACAAGCTGGAATCGGCCGGACCCATTGGCAAGAGGAGGCCTCGCCCCCAGCTTGCCTCCACTGGCCTGAGCAGGCCTCACCTCCCCTTCCAACTCACACTCAGCTTCTGGCCCACCTGCAGCTGGCCGTGCTCACACAGCCCCCTCCCGAGGAACCTGGGCAGCCCTCTGACGTGGGCTGGCCTCCGATCCTGGAGCCACCTGCCCGGGCTCCCAGCCCCTCAGGCCATCCTTGCCAAGTGTGCATGGCACTGGTTTCTTCCAGAGGTGCCCTTGGGCCCCTCCCCCAGGTCCCCCCCCGGCTCCCCTGTAACTTGGTTGGAGCAGTTCCTTACAGCCTAGTGTGTACTTCCTGTCGCCAGGCCACCTGCTACATTCCGGAAAAGGCTAGGGAGCACGAGAGACTGTGGTGGGACACCCAGAGCGGAACATCATGGGACCATCCTGCCTTGCTCTGCATGAGAGGGTGTATCTGACTCGATGTTATGGTGGGCAGACCACCCACCCCCGTTAGAGCAGATGAAGGGGTCAGAGAGCTTTGGGGTCAGGGCCTTTTCCTCATATTCCATGGAAACATGAGATGCAGTTGGACCAAGAATGACCACACCACACAGCTGATGGCAAACAAGAAGGACCCTTAGGCGTCTTTACTCAGGATGGGGAGACGGGAGCAGAAAAGCCCGAGGGCTCCCGCTGACGATGGCCAAGCCAATGTTTGGGTTGATGGAGGCCCACGGTAGACGGGCCAGCTCCATTTCCAGGGCCCTGTGGCATGGGAGGGTGGGGCACGCCCCAGGTTTCCAGCCTTTGGTCCCTGCTACTCAGACAGCTGTCTCGATCCAGCAAGATTCAGACAATTTGATTTAATGTAACGAATACATTGTTTTAACGTGGAAGTCCTTTTTTAAAAAAAAAGTTTTAAAAGTTTTTAGAATTGAAGTGCTGTTGACGTGCAGTAAAATGATCTCAAGTGAACAGCTTGACCACTTTTGAAAATGCATACACCCATATAACTAACTCACACATCAGAACAGAACATGTCTGTCACCCTAGAAAGTTCCGTCATTCCTGTGCAGCCAAAACACTTCTCTCCAAGGCAATACTGTTCTGATTTATATCACCATAGGTTGGTTGTACCTGCTCTAGAACCTCATGGGAATCCACCCATTCATATGTTTGCTTCTGACTTCTCTTATTTGGCAACCCGTTTTGAGGGTCATTCACATTGTTGTGTGTAAGTTTTCCTATTATTGCTTCATGGTATTTCGTGTTTGGGTAGATCACAGTTTTCTCATCAGTGGGCATTTGGGTTGTTTATAGTTTGGGACTATTATGGGCAAATGTGCAGCTATGAACATTCTCGTAAAAATCCTCTCATGGATATATGTTTGTACTTCTCTTGGATAAAGACCCCAGATTAGAATTGCTAGCTCATAGGGAAACTGTATGGTTAACTGTTTAAGAGACCGCTGACCAATTTTCCCAAGTGCTTTTGCCATGTTCCCCTCCTACGGCAATTTGTGAGTGTTCCAGGTGCTCCAGATCCTTGCAAACATTTGACACTATCGGTCTTAGTCCCGTCAATGGTCGTCATTCTGTAGGACGACCAGTGGTATCCCATTGTGGTTTTAATTTATATTTCCTTGATGGACGGTCTAATGCACCTTTGCATCTGTTCACAGGCTCATTGTCCATGTGCATACCTTCTCTTGTGAAGTGTCTGTTTGACCCTGTTACTCATTGAATTTTCTTTTTATTATTGAATTATAAAAGTTGTTAATATATTCTGGATACATGTCCTTTCCAGGATATATGTATTGCAAATATTTCCTCCCCATTTCTGGTTTTCCTTTTCATTTTTTAATGGTTTTTTGGGGTAACTTTTTGATTTTGATATAAATTTGTGAGAATAATCCAAGGGACTCTCCCTGTATACCCTTCACTCAGATTCACCAGTTGTTTACCTTTTACCACATTTGCTTGATTATTCTTGCATTTCTCCTTTCCTTCTCAAGTACGTAAGCATGTGCACATACGTGTGTGTTCATCTGTAAACACACATGTTTACATGTATGTACATTGTGTTAAAAATACATGTAAACATATATAACATATATACATATAGGGTGTGTGTGTAATTTTCCCCCTGAATGATTTGCAGAAAAGTTGGGGACATCATAACCCCCTTACTACACAGCGTGTGTGTCCCAAGAAAAAGATTATTTTCCATACCCACAAAAGAAACATAAAAATCAGAACATTTGACACTGGTACAATGTTATCATCCAAACCACAGCCCATATTTGCCTTTCGTTAATTGTTACAGAATGTCCAGGGCAGCGAGGGTGTTGCAAGTCCAGGATCTAAGCCGAGCACTTGGAGTTCTCTGCTGTGAAGTTATGATTTCCTCTTATAATTCATTAGTAATATGACTCTATTAGTCAGCTTGGGCTGCCCTAAGAAGACGTCCCCAATTGGGTGGCTTCGGCAATGGAAATGGTATTTTCTCATAGTTGCAGCGCCTAGAAGTCTGAGATCAAGGTGTGGGCAGGCTGGTCTCTCCAGAACCCTCTCTCCTGTCTTGGCTACCTTCTTGCTGTATCCTCACATGGCCTCCCCTCCATGTGTGTGTCCCTGCTGGTGTCTCTTCCTCTTCTGGTAAGGACACTAGTCCTGTTGGATTAGGGTCTGCCCGCATGACCTCATGGCACCTTAGGAACCTCTTTCACAGCTCCATCATTTTATAAGGTAATGGGGGGGGTAGGGCTCCAATGTGTGAATTTTGGAAGGATACAATCCAGTGAGTAACAAGGACACTTTGTTTTGTCTTTTTAAGCAGACTCCACACCCAGCATGGAGCCCAACGCAGGGCTTGATCTCATGACCCTGAGATCAAGACCTGGGCTGAGATTAAGCATCAGAGGCTTAACCAGCTGAGCCGCCCAGGCACCCTATGGACACTTTGAAACTAAGTATCCTGTTCCTCACCTGCCTTTCAGCCAGTAGTTTTAGCAAGCATTGAGGATTTTCTGGCTTCCTTTTTCTTTCCATTTTATTAGTTGGCATTCTTCTTAAGGATGAGCTTTTCCTTCTCCACGTTTATTTATGTATATATTCATTTTAGTATAGCCATGTTGGGTTTTATTATGTTTAATGGGTTATAGCCCATTACTATTGTTATTTATTTTGTGCTCCAGTTGTTCTAAATTTGGCTAGTAAGAGCTCCTTTAAGCTGGTTTCTGTCTTTTTGACATGTGCCTATGTGTTCTTTTTTTTTAATTGCTCTAATTTTAAGAGCAGTTTTAGGTTCACAGCAAAATTGAGCCAAAGTACAGAGATTTCCCATATACTCCTGTCCCTACAGCACACAACCTCCCTCAACATTGTCACTCTGTATCCCATGCCATGATGTTCTGAGGACTTCCTAGAATATGTATTCTTTTTTTTTTTTTTCATTCCCTAGCACCTTCAGACTTTTTTATTATGTCCAGATCTTAGAGTTGTTTGCTTTCTTTTTTTTTTTTCCTGTAACGGGTTATGTGTGTGTGTGTGCGCGGGGGGAGGGGGTGTCTTTTAGTGGGTTATTACTTCACCATACTTCAAAGTAGAAATCCTACATCTTTTTGTTGTTGTTGTCTCAACTGATCATCTTTGCCTTTTACTTGGTGGGTTTGATACATTTGCAGTTGGTGAAGTCATTGATGTGGTCGGGTTCAAGTCTACTATCTTGCTACTTGTTTGCTGTCTTCTCCTACTTAATTTACTCCTTTATTTCTTTCCCCTCTGCCTTCTTTTGGGTTGATTACTTTTTGTATTCCATTTAATTCCCTTTAAAGGGTTTTCAGCTATTATTGCATTATTTTTACTTGCTTCTCTAGGATTGCAATATGCGTTCTTAACCCATCATAGTCCAGCCTGAATGACATTATTTTTACTTGCTTCTCTAGGATTGCAATATGCGTTCTTAACCCATCATAGTCCAGCCTGAATGACTGCTCTATCGTTTCACATATAACATAAGATGCCTACAGCAAAATAATTTCATTTATTTCCTGCAATCTTTTGGATTATTGTCATACATTTTATGTATATTTATAAGCCCTATTGTTTATCCATTAAATAATTAATTGCCTTTTATGGGATTAGAAAAATACTATTTTATATTTACTCACATAGTAACCATTTTCAATGCTCCACATTCCTCTCTGAATATCAGAATTTCCATATATTATTATTTGCCCTAGCTTAAAGAAGTGTCATCAGTATTTTTTAAAATGCAAGTCTGTTGGCAAGGAATTCTCTTGGATTTCATTTGGCCAAGAATGTTATTATTTTTCCTTATTTTTTCAAAGACATTTTTTTCGGGATACACAACTCTAGAATGGCATTTTTTTTCTTTTACCATTTGAAAGATGTTCTGTTATCTCTGACATCAATTATTTCTGATGAAAAGCCAGTTAATATTATCATTGTTCTCTGGTATGTTATGTGCCTTTTTTCTCTGACTACTTTTAAGATTTTTCTTTTTATGTTTTGTTTTTACAAGTTTTACTATGGTATACTTAGGTGTGGTTTTCTTTATATTTACTCTCCTTTGGCCCACTGAGAATCTTAATCTGTGAGTTATGCTTTCCATGAAATCTTGGTTTTTTTCACTCTGCTTATTTTAAATATTTTTTCTTCTCTTTTATTCTTTTTCTTCTTCTAGGACTCCAATCACATAGATATTAGATGACTCAGAGGTGTCCCACAGTCCACTGAGATACTTCAATTTCAAAATCTTTTTTCTTTCTGGGTTTCAGTTTGGCTAATTTCTTCTCTTTTTTTTTTTTTTAAGATTTTTTAAAGTAATTTCTACAACATGGGGCTTGAACCCACAAACCTGAGATCAAGAGTCTCTCTACCAACTGAGCCAGCCAGGTGCCCCCAGTTTGGCTAATTTCTATTGACCTGTTTTCAGGTTCGCAGCTGCTTTCTTCTTCAGTGTTCAGTCTGAATTCAACACATTTTTCATCTCAGATATTGCATTTCCAGTTCTGGGGTTTTCATTTGATTCTTTTGTAGAGTATTCCTTTCTTTCTTGATATTCCCCCATCACAGTGGGAATGTATGCACAATCTGTCCATCCTTTCCTGTAAAAATTTAAACATTTCTAATACTTTAAAGTTGTTTTCAAGTAATTCTAACATCTGGATTTTTGTCAGTTTGCTTCTTGTGAGCAGTTTTTTTCCTTTGACTATGGGTCACCTTTTCTCACTTCTTTGCATGCCTAGTAATTTTAGATTAAATAATGGACATTGTGGGTGATATATTTGTAGAGGCTCTGGATTCTGTTATCCTCTTCTGAAAAGTGTGGCCTTTTGTTCTAGCAGGCAACTACATTATCGGCACTCACCTTGGTCTTATAGAGGTTTGGGTTTAGGCTTTGGAAGGGCAAGTTTATCCCAGTTTTTCCCTCAGTCTTATCGTGTCAACTTTAGTGCTGGGACATGACCCTTACATGTAAAGCATAGCCCTTCTTTGGCTTCAGCTGAAGGACTGACATTGCAGAAATTGAACTTCAAATTTTGTCTCTCCTGAACTTGCAGCTGATTAAATCTCTGCTGACAGAGATTTAATGCTTTTCATTGAGATCTTTGGAGTCTTACCTTATGTTTGTATACATTAGTAGGAGTGAGCCAAAGTTTGGAAGAAGCATTTGTATGCAGATTTCAGGACACTTCTTTCCACCCCTGTGGCTCTCTCCTTTCCTGGATTTCCTTCCTTGCTTTCTGGATCCTCTGGTTTCTCTGAATTCAGACCTTGACTTTTCAACCTCTTTAGACTGTCTCTTTCTGCTTGAGCTCGGTGTGCCATGTAAACTGCAGAGTGCCTCTAGGGGAAGTCAATTACACATATATCTCCTCTGGGGTTTTCTTTATTTTAAGTGTCATATCCTCTCAAGTTTTAGTCCATTTTTGGTTGTTATCTTTTTTTTTAAAGATTTTTAAAAAATTTATTTACTGAAGTGGGGGAGGAGCAGGAGCAGAGGGAGAGAGAAAAGCAGACTCCCCACTGAGCACAGAGCCTGATGTGGGGCTTCATCTCACAACCTTGAGATCATGACCTGAGCTGAAATCAAGAGCTGGACGCTTAACCAATTGAGCCACCCAGGAGCCCCATCCCACTCTTGGTTGTTCTGAAGTGTCTTCAAACAGCTGTTTTTATATGTTGTCCAAGGTGCAATTATTGTCAGGAGAAAGCACGGCCTGTTACCAGCTATTCCACTGTTATTGGAGTGTTCAGACTTTTAATTTTACTTTAACTTTAAAAAATTACTATAGACTCACTGGAAGTTGCAAAAACAGTAGAGTCCAATATATCCTTCTCCTAGCTTCCTCAATAATGATAACTCAATTGCAATATCAAAAAAAGGAAATTGACATTGGTAAAATACTGTTAACCAGACGGCAGACCATACTCAGTTTTCACCTGCACTAATGTGTGTGTGTGTGTGTGTTGTGTAGTTCTGTGTAGCACTCTTGTGGTATCCCTTTATATTCACACAACCCATTCCATTCCTGTCCCTTGGAAACCACTACTATGTCCTCCCTTTCTTTCTTTTCTTCTTTCTTTCCTTTTTAAGAGAGGGAGAGAGAGAGAGAGAGGCGGGGGGGTAGGGGCAGAGAGAGAGAGAGAATCCCAAGCAGGTTCCACGCCCAGCACAGAGCCCGACGAAGGGCTCAATCTCACGACCCTGAGATCATGACCTGAACCAAAATCAAGAATTGGATGCTTAACCGACTGAGCCACCCAGGCACCCTATGTTCTCCATTTCTGTATTTTCTCATTTTAATAATGTTATATAAATGGAATTACATAACTTGTAAGATTTTGAGATTGACTTTTCATACTGAGCACAATGCCCTTGAGATGCATCCAGGTTGTTGTATGGACCAACACTTTGTTCTTTTCTATTGAAAAATGTTTCAATTTTTTTAAATAAACATTTAATTTTAGGGCTGTTTTAGATTTTTCAGAATTATTCCAAACGTAGTACAAAGAGTTCCTGTACACCCCATGACCAGTTTCTCCTACTACCAACATCTTACATTCATGTGGTGCTTTGCCACAATTAATGAACCAACATCAGCTTGTTGTCATTAACTGGAGTCCATATATCATTCAGACTTCCTCGCTTGTCTCTAATGTTCTTTTTCTGCCTGAGGATCCCATCCAGGACACCGCATTCCCTTTAGTTGTCATGCCTTCTTAAGTTCCTTTCAGCTGTGACAGTTTCTCATGCTGTCTTTGTATTTTATGTTCATTTATTTTTTGATGACCTTAAAAGTCTAAAGCAGTCGCCAGGTATTTTGTAGAATGTTCCCAAATTGGGATTTTTTTCTGAAGCTTTTTTTCCCCATGATTAGAATGGGATAATGCATTTTGGGGAGAAAGACCGCAGAGGTGAAGTGATATTCCCATGAAATCACATCAAAGGCACATGCTATCAATATGCTTTATCACTGTGGAAGTTAATCTTGATCACCTGGCTTGAGGTAGTGTTTGTCAGGTTTCTTTATTGTAAAGTTGCTCTCTTTATCTTTCTTTCATACTGTCCTCTTTGGAAGAAAGTCACTGTGTACAACCTATAACCTGGGGAATAGGAAATATGTCCCACCTCCTTAAAGACTAAATATCTACACCACTATATGGAATCCTGCCCAGGAGATTGTCTACATCCATTCTTTTATGCATTTATGCATCTATGCATTTATTTATATCAATATTGACTCTTGGATTTCTATTTTATACTTTAGGTTATAATCTAACACTACATTACTTATTTTGTCATTCAGATGGTTTCAGCTTTGACTGTTGGGATCTCTTTCAGTTGGCCACTTTATCCCATTGACATATTTCACATCACTGTTGAGTTTTCTGGTTTGGTTTTTTTAAAGCACTTTCTTACTTTCAGGCACTACAAAATGCTCCAGGCTCATCTTGTACTTCCTCGACCCAGTCCTACAATCAGCCATTTTTCCAACCAGCCCTGGTTCCTTTTATTGAATAATGGTGCTGAAGCCAACATCTGGGTGCAAGATGTGCTCATTGCTCCTGGAGCATCACTGCTTCTAAGCCCTCTGAACCAATAAAGCACGGGATGTGTTTGCTTATAAAAACCCATGTAGATGCAGCTCTGTACACTTGTCTATGCGCAACCATCTGTACTTACCCTACACTAAACATGAGTCCATGGTGATGTCTCTACCTCTAGTCCACCACCACAAGGATCATTCTAGACTCCTTCCCTTGCTGTTCTATAACTTCCCATTCCAACGGTGAGAAACTTGGCTCCCACCATCTGCCATCTATTTATTTCATTGTTCGATTCTCGTGTACATGTGTAGTGGTATCATAATTGTTAACCTCCAATCTCTGTGCGAAACAGCATTTTGAACTAGAAGGCAGTGCTTACGTACAGTTCTTTTTGCTGCCTTCAGACTTATAGACTCCGCTATGTTCGAAGTAACCTAGGTTAGCACCTTATTCCCCCATTCTCTTCAGTAAGCTTGTGTCATACATTCATAATATATTGAGAGTATTTTGTCATGTTCTGCATTCTATCCTGCGATGTCCCAACCTCCTAAATGATTTTTTAATTTTCCTATATTACAGTTTATTCTTTGTGCTATAAAGTTCTATGGGTTTTGACAAATGTATGGTGTCATGTACCCACCATTGCAATGTAATTCAAAATAGTTTCACTGCCCTAAAATATCCATTTTACCTTACTTATTTAACCCTTCCTTCTGATCTTCTAGCAACCACAGATATTTGTACCCTCTCTATAGTTTTGCCTTTCCTGGAATGTCGTATAATTGGGGCCATACACTATGTAACCTTTTCAAACTGGCTTCTTTCACGTAGACATTTAATGTTAACCCATATCTTTTTGTGACTCAATAGATCATTTCTTTTTATTGCTGAATAATATTCCATGTATAGATGAGCCACAGTTTGTTTGTTTTTTCATTTTCCTACGAAGGACATCTTGATTGCTTCTAGTTTTGGGCAATTATGAAAAAGCTTGCTATAAACATTCATATGCAGGTTTTTGTGCGGACATACATTTTCAACTCAGTTGGGTAAATACTGAGGAGTTTGATGGATCATATGGTAAGGCTATGTTTAACTTTCTAAGAAACCACCAAACTGTCTTCCAAAGTGGCTATGTCGCTTTGCATTCCCACCAGCAACAAATGGGAGCTTCTGTTGCTCTGCACCCTCACTAGCAATTGGCTTTGGGTCTTAGCCAACCCAATGGGTACGTACTGGTATCTCACTGTTGTTCTAAATTCCAAGTCCCTAATGACACATAAAGTTGAGCACCTTTCATGTTTATTTACTCCGCGTACATCTTTGATGAGAAGTCTGTTCTGATCTTCTTCCTATTTTTTAATTAGGTTGTTTGTTTTCCTATTGTTGGATCTTAAGGATTCTTTGTCTATTCTGGATACAAGTCCTCTAGCAGATATGTGTTGTGCAAATATTTCCCCCCAATATATGGATTGTCTTTTCATTCTCTTAACAATGCTTTTTACAGAACAGAAGTTTTTAATTTTGATAGCATACAATCTATCACCTTTTTCTTTCCAGGAACAGGATGCTGGTGCTGTATCTAAAAACTCATCATCAAACCCAAGGTCAAGTGGAATTCTTCCTGCTTTCTCCTAGGGGTTTTACAGTTTCATTTTTAAGTCAACATAGGGCTTGAACTCACAACCCTGAGATCTGGAGTCGCATTTCCACTGACTGAGCTAGCCAGGTGCCCCTATGGTTTCATACCTTAAATTTAGGTTTCTGATCTATTCCCCCCTCATTACTGAAGAGTATTCCTGGATACAGAATACAGGTGTTAGTGCTTCTTTTCTTTCTGCCTCCATTTGAATCAGGGTTTCTCTAAATGTGATATGTCATCTCTCTCAGGCTGCTCCCAGGAATTTTTCTTTGTCTTCAGTTTTCAGGCATTTGATTACGATGTTTCTTGGTGTGCATTTCTTTGGGTTTATTCTGTTCGGGATTTGCTCAGCTTTTTGAATCTATAGGTTAATGCCTTTTGCCAAATTAGAGGAATTTTCAGCCATTATTTCTTGAAATCTTTTTTCAGGTCCACCTTTTCCTCCTCTCCTTCTGAGACTCCAGCGGTGTGGGTGTTAGAACCCTTATAATTTTCTCACAAGTCCTTGAGATTTTTTTCATTTTTTTTTCCAGTCTGTCTTTTCTCTGCCTCATAGTGGTCCTTGGAGTGCTAATGGCCTGTCTTCGAGTTCACTGCTTCCCTCCTTTGTCATGTCCAATCCACTGCTGGGCCCACTACTGAGGTTTTCCTAACACGGTTATTGTATTTTTTTCAGTTCTGAAATTTCCCTTTGGTGCTATTTTATATCTTCTATTTCATTGCTGAGATTTTCTATTTTTTTTTCATTTGTTTCAAGCATGTTCATAATTGCTGTTGAAGCATTTTGTGATTGTTGCTTTATAATCCTTGTCAGATAATTCCAGCGTCTGATTCATCTCAATGTTGGCATCTGTTGATTGTTGTTTCTCATTCAAGTTGCGATTGCCCTGGGTCGTGGTATGATGAGTGATGTTTTATTGTGTCCAGGATATTTGGGGCATTATGTAATGCAACTCTGGATCCTATTTAATCTCCCTGTTCACAGGCAGTCACTCTGTTTAGGTGTTGGGTGCAGGCATGGGTGGGGGTGGGTGCTCAGCTTCCTGCCTTGCACCTTTAACACCGCTCATGCTAAGTGATTCACACATTCGTACCACCTTGGTGCCAAAGGGTGAGACTGGAAGTTCCGTTTCCCCTTCATCCTGCTGATAGCTCCCTGTTGAAAGCACAGGACTGGGTGGGGGTGGGAGTTTGGCTCCCTCTTGGGCCCCGCTGGCACCAGCTCAGAGGGGAGCAAAATTCCAACAACACTGCCTCACACTGCCTCATTCTGCTTCACGGATTCTGGGTTGGCTGGACCCCACTGACACCATTATGGGAGGTGGGCAGTAGCCGAGTGCTTGGGCTGCCCCCTTCTGTCTTGTCACTATGGCCAGGGTGGAGACTGAGCTCCTTGCTCACTTCCCCTGACAGGGAGGCAGGCTTCTGCCTGGTGTTTGGCCGGAGTGGGGCAGGTGTATTCAAAGAGGTGTTTGCTCTGCTAAGCTGCCCTGTTCCCTTTGACTACAAGGCTTTTTCTTGGGCTCTTCTTAGGGCTCTTTTTGTCCATGCCAGTTGGCGGTTCGGGTTGCACCCAGTCCAGGATATATGGAAGGCGGAGAGAAAGCCTAGGGACCCACTGCCATGCTCTGCCTGTAGTCCCAAGGTCCCTCGGCCATTCATTCCATCTTTCCCAAGTTTGTTGTTATGCCCAGGGAAATTTTCATTATAAAAGGGACTAGGGAAGAAGGCGGTCACTCTGTCTTGGCTGGAACTGGAAATTTCTATTTTAACTTTTATCCCCACAACCCTTTTAAAAGGAAACAAAGTTCTCAAAGATCCTCAAATAGGTCAGTGACCCCTCTTAGAGACCACAATACTTGGTGAGCAAGGCTCTTGAGAAGTCTCTGTGAAGAAAAGTTTTGCCTCTGTAACTGGCAAAATAATTTTTTAGATAGAGTTATTTAAAGGAATATACAACTTAAAAAATATTCTCATAGGATTTGCGGGCTCCTGAATCTCAGATCTGATCTGGACATCTCGGTTTGGGCTGAGGAGTGAAACGGGGGTCCCTGTGTCCCCTGCCGCTCTCTCCAGCTGCTGCTGTTCTGCATGTGGCCCTCCTTTGGCTTCTGGTTCCTGATCCCTAGCAATTCTCAATGTGGCAGAAAGTGACACAGACCTGGGTTCAGTTCCCGCCCCTACCTCTCATGAGCTGAGTCACATTAGGTCAGTAAAAATGGGATAACCTTCATATAAATCTTGGCGGGCAGCTGGGATGAGTACATTAAACAATGCAGGTCAAGGTGAGAATACGAGACCAAGCAGTGAGTTCTCAGGAACTGTTTGCTGAAGGAGGAAAAGAGAGCCCATCTTTTGGGATGCAGAATGTTATTTCTGCCTGGAAACATGGTCTTTCTCCTCTTTCTGGGCTCTTCTCTGAGAGCCACTTCCTGACTGCAGTCAGGGCTCAGGGACCCCTTCTACGACCCCCAGCTCCCCACCCCCATACCCCTCTGTGCTGGTGCCTCCTCTGGTCTTGGTCCCCCTGTTTCCTTGAGGGCAAGGCTTAGTTATCGCTGCTCTGTGGAGCCTGTGAAGAGACCATTGAATCACTCGGGGGGGCAGCGGGGCAGCAAAAGAGAAGAATCCTAAGACTCATGCCCGAGGCTCCTCACTGGTGAGCCGGCAAGCAGGACAGAGATGGAGAGGCCACGGGCAGCTATGCCACAGAGGCTGGGGAAGAAGTGGTGTGGAGGGAGCTGGGGACATTGGATTAGGAGGCATGGATGTTGCTGGTGGCCTTGTGGGCACAGTGTGTTGGCTTGGGGGGGCGCTGAGGAGTGGGCAGGTGCTGAGACAGTGGGAGCAGTGGGTGTATCCATCACTGACAAAACACTGGTCCAGGTGTAGGGTGCCCTCTGGCTCTACCCAGGGCCCCACATAAGTGTTCCTACAGGAGATGCACCAAAAGCCCCAAAACATCTTTTTCTGATGCTTTCCCTCCTGCTCACCTCTTACCAAGGCCCTATGATGTCACTGGGCCCACCGGGATAATCCAGGATCTCTCCATCTCAGAATCCTTATCGTAATCACATCTGCCCAATCCTTTTGACATGTCACAGGTTCTGGGTGTTGGAAACCTTTGGAGTTCATTGTTCTGCTGACCACAGTTGGCTCCCTGGTCGGTACCTCACGGCATGTGGCTCTGGCCTGATCTCAAGGAGCCAGGGACCCAGTTCAAGAGGCAGAGAGGTGCCGGTTCTGTTTTTGGCCTTCCAACAAAATCCAAAGTGGACCCCCTGGCAAACACTTTGTGTAGGGGTCCAGGCAGGGAGCCATGATTCTGATGGGGTCTTGAAGCACCGGAAACATCTGTCCTGCGGGCCTTGGTATCACTTGCATTGAAGGCTTGAAAAGGTGGCTGGAGCTCTTCCTGCAACCAAATTCCCACCAGCCACTGAAGTTTTACAGGGCGTGCTGAGTCCAGGCCCGTGTAACTATTAAGTGAGGTTACAAGTTTCTTGTCACTGTAAAATTTAACAAGTTGGACCTCACTCACAAAAAAGGAATGCTTCCCCACACAGACAGGCAAGCTCTGAGCCGGGAGTTTGCACCGAGGGACCCACTGGCTCTCAGTTCTGAAGAATTCTGGGAACCCTGCATACAGGGCATATTATAGATGAGCCTTGGAGAGGGCGAGGGGCTTTCATGAGCTCCTGGTTGGCAGACCTTTCCCTGCCTGTCCTCTTTGACATTCTTTGACTTCACTTTTCCCAAAAGGTCGTTAGTTGTGCTGAGGCAAGAGGCGGGCACCATCCGGGGCCAGCAGAGTGGGTGGGCTTTGGAAAAGACCAATTGGAAACACTAACCATATTGCTAGCCTCGTGAGCCTCCGGGTCAGGGTCAGCAAGGTGCTAGCCAACATGGGGGGGGGAGGGTTCCTATGTGAGAGCTCCCTGGGGATATGAGTGGCTGGAGCCCACCACCCGAGGCTCTCCCCCTGTCATGACAGGTTCTGGTTTCTGTGTTCTCCTTGGTGGTAAGGCTGGCATCTCATGGCAAGCCCTAGGGCCACCTTTCCCGTATTTTTCCAGAGGTCCTATTTCAGGCCCTGTACATAGGTGGCTCACTGCTTGTCTTTTCTTTTTAAAGAAAGAGGGGGAAATCTATTTTCTGGCAAAGAATACAGACCTTGGGAGAGAGAAGAAAAGCAGGCATGGAGATGCCGGCTTTGGAGTCCTGCCTGTCCTTTCCTCCAGTCCCCTGGCCACCACGCTCCCACCCTCAGTCACCACTGGGGTCCCAGAGATGGTCCCCTCCTGGGTTGCTTTGCTGCCACTGTATAGAGGTGAGACACTGGGTCCTGCCCTAGTCTGCCACCTTCCCCTCACAGCAGGGATGACGTGGGCCCAGAGAAGGTGAGTGACTTACCCAAAGTCACAGAACAGATGGGCCAGCGCAGACTCAGGACAGAATGCAGACTCAACCCAGGGCAGACTCAGGACAGAAGCATCTGCCTGAATGCATGAGGTGTGGGAAGGGTTACCCTTCTAGAAAGGCCTCTAGACTTGTTTCTAACCAAGAGAATATGGCAAGGCAAACAAGATTTTGCAGAAGTAACTGACGTCCCAAATCAGTTCATCAAAAGGAAGATTCTACTTGGTGGGCCTGACTCAGAGGGACTGAGCCCTCCCTGAGGTCAGACACCCTCCTACTAGCCTTGAAGAACAAGTCAGGAAATGAAGTCTGCCACCTACCTAAAGGAGCTTGGAAGCAGATATCGCCCCAGTTGAGCCTCCAAATGAGAATGCAGCCCCTCCAACATCTTGCCTGCAGGCCTGTGAGATGCCAGACAGAGGCCCCAGCTCGGCCGTGCCTGGCCTTCTGCCCCCTGGAAACTGTGGGGATGGAAATGACGAGCTGTTCTCAGCCACTGGGTCATGGGAATTTTCCGTGCCGTGTGGTTAGCTGATACAGAAGGACAGAGCCTGCGTTTCCTCCAGGGCCCCCAACTTTGGAGCCAGCCCTGCTCAGTCACTCAGCAGCAGAGTCACCTCGGCATGGTTACCTGTGAAATGGAGTCACCAGGCCTGATTCTCCATGGCCGCTATGCGGATCGGGTAACGGAAGGCGGATGGCCCCTGAGCGGGGCTCGGGCTGTGATGGAGGGGGGGTTGTTGCACAACCGTAGCTGCTACAAAGATTACCACCCGGTGTGCCTTTCCCCAGCCCCGCGGGCCTTCCCCCGGGGCCAGGTCCCTGGGCAGCACAGGATGCTCACCAGCAAGCATGAGCTTCAGGACACATGGGGCAACACCCCCGGCCAGCCCTGAGTCCAAGGCCATGCCTGGTCCCACATGCATCAGAAGCCATTACCACTCTTGCCTCATATTCACGGCCCCCTGCCTGGCCCTCCTGGACACTCCTGACCAGGGACACTGTGTGTGTGTGTGTGTGTGTGTGTGTGTGGTGCCACCTGAGCCCTGGAGGCTGAGACATGGAGGGGAAGCCATGGGGTTCTGAGCCTGGACACACGCAGGTCCCGGCGACCGGGGTGACAGCCCTGCATATGTGTTTCCAGAACCCTGGGCCCTGCCCTGTCCGTCGGACAAGGAGGTGTTTGGCCGGCCGATACTTGGGAGGACCAGACCTGCACGTGGCAGTGGGATGGGCCCTAGATGGTAGGGGAAGATGGAAACACGACTGGAGCAGATGCACGGGGCCTGCTCAGTGGCATCTCCTTGGATCTAACATTTCAGAGCGTGCCAGGCAGCCTTCCGGCTGCCAACAGCTGTGTCTCTGCCCGCGGGCTTTCTCTGAAGCTGTAAATGCCCGCTCTACCCATGTACACTGGCCCGAAACCTTGGGGGGTCAGCACCCCTGGGCCCACCCCATGGGTCAGCTCAGCGGTGGGGGGGGGCGTGCTCCCTACGGACTCCCAGAGTCCTGAGGGGGGTTGTTGCCCCAGTTGCCCCCAGAGGGAACTTGTTCAGAAATGCATCCTGCCCCCTTTCTCGGTGTTTTGGGGCTCACCTTCCAAATCAACTGCTAGCATGATCTCAGGGTCTGCTCCTGATGAGCCTAAACTAAGACAGTAAGTACGAAATGGCCCCTGCCCTCGGGAGGCTCACCATCTGCTAGAAGTGACTGACAGTCACCACTGGGTGCCAGGGACAGATGCAAAGGCCCTGGGTTGCAGAAGAGGCCTGGTGCTCACAGGCTGCCCTGCGTCCCAGTCTGATGTCCCGGGGCCTCTGAGGATGCTGCTCGCCGACGCAGAGGTGGGGAAGAGTGGCGTTTCCTGGAAAACAGGCTGGCCTGCCAGAGCACTAATCACAGGAAAAATGACAACCATTCTAGCCAACCTTCGATTGCTGATTGGGGTAAACACAGTGGGATTAAAAGAAACCACCAGAATTCCAGCTCATTTGAGCTGGAACATTACTAAGCTTGGAACGTCATCTTGTCAGGTCCCTCCAGACCAGCCAGCCGGTGGAAAATCCGGCTAATTCAAACACGAGAGTGGGAGTCCGTTCCCTCCCAGGCCCCGCAGGTCATGAGTCTGGCTGGAAGGATGGTGGGCCCCAGGCTGGCCCCGTACAGGCCCGTGAGAGCGGTGATCTCACTGGACCCCTCCCCGCTGCCCGTGAAACACATCTGGGGACGCTCAGGGAGGGCCAAGGGCTTGCTCTGGTCATGCGCGCCCCCCCCCCCCCCCCCCCCCCCCCCCCCCCCCGTGTGCGAATCAGCCACAGCTCGCCCTCTGCATCCTCTCCAGGTCAGGACCCATGGACAGCCCCACATGAACCTTCCCTTTGTGCAGGAAGGGCTCTGAAAGCCTTTCTGGAAAGCCTCAAAGAGTAAACATTTTAGGTTTTGCAAGCTGCATATGGAATATTGCACGTTCCTTTTTATTTACTTTCTATGGGGCTTCAAATGTGTGAGACCATTTGTAGCTTTCAGGCCATGCAAAAAGAGGTCTCAGGCAGAATTTGGCCGCTGGGCTGTAGTTTGCTGACCCCTGGTCCCCGGCAGTAC
Source organism: Neomonachus schauinslandi (assembly GCF_002201575.2). Classification (NCBI taxonomy): domain Eukaryota; kingdom Metazoa; phylum Chordata; class Mammalia; order Carnivora; family Phocidae; genus Neomonachus; species Neomonachus schauinslandi. The sequence goes on along the minus strand of NC_058411.1, from coordinate 3,878,783 downwards.
AGGTGTTCATGTGGCACTAATTTCTCCATTTCGGCCTCTCACAGACTCCTACTCATCAGTCACAACCCCGCTCAAATGCCCCCCTCTGCCTCAGGTCTTTCCCAGCTTCCCTCCTCCAGGCACCTACAACCCCAGAACTGCCCCCCCCAGCCCTTCAGGGCCTCAGGGCTGTGGCACCCACCCTAGCTGTCATCCCGATTCATCCTTCTCTTCACTACATGCAGGGGCATCTTCCTGGCCCCAGGGCTAGAAGGGCATGCTCAGTGGCAACGTTGCTCTGACTCCAAGTCTCCAGTTCCCAAAGGGACCCCGTGCACAGTGACTCCCGCCCGCCTGATCACCGCCCCGTCCGGGGTACAGACCCAGGCTCTGAGATGTGAAGAGAGCACGGGACAGCCCACAGGGGGACAGGAACAAGTTGTTTCCAGAAAAGACCCAGGGAGGAAGGGCCATGGCAGCCAAGACCAGCTGGGGCTGAGCTGGAGCTGGAGGAAGGGCATTCTCCAGAAGGAACGGCATTGACAAAGTCCTGAGGTGGGAAACACACAGTGCAGTTTAGGAAGCAGTGAGCAGGGTGGGTTCAGATCACTCCGTGAGGGCCAGGATCCGTGTGTGCACTCCACTCTGAGGTGCCCCTAGCTCCCAGCATGGGCCTGGGCTCTACCGGAGCTCAGTACACAGGAGAGCTGCGTGCATGGGGGGAGTGTGAGCAGTGCTGTGCGGGGTCGGAGATGACAGACGGGGCGACGTGGCCGTGGCAGCCTTGCGGGGGTTGTCTAGGCTCTGAGGGCCACCATTGCTGGGGGAGGAAGCTCGGGGCAGGACGGGCTGATGGGTAAGGAGGCCACTGGGCCCCAGGAGAACCGTGTGGAGATGGGTGGGGTGGGGGGTAGGACAGCGTGGCGGCAAGGACCAAGGTACGTGTAAGATGGAGGAAAGGGTTTGAAACTCAGGCTGGGAATGGGGTGTGGGAAACAGGAGCTCTCCCCTGAGGCTGGGGCCCAGACCCCACAGTCAGCAGGATGGGGCCACTGGTGGGATCCCAGACGGGTCGTCCTCAGCTCAATGAACTCAATGGAGCCTGGGTGTGTGGAGTCTGATCAGGTCATGTCCAGCCCTTGGCCTGAGCTCCTCTGAAGAAGGGTAAAGGCCAAAGACTTTCTGAGGCAAAGGACCAGGTACCTGTGCAGAGGAGGGGGCAGAGGTTAAGCCTGGAAACTTCCACCATGCCGAGTAACCTTCTGAGTGACCGGTGACCTTGGCTCGACCTTCCCAGCTGGCAGGGCTCAGGTCAGAACCCTCTGCGGGCTCTCCGCGGGGTCCCCAAGCCAGCGCCAGGCTCTTTGGAAAATGGACCTTGCCTGCTGTGGCCGGGGTGGCTGGGGACTGGGTGATTTCACGCACGGCCCCCCTCCTGTGTCCCCTCCCGCCTCACCAGCTTCAAAGGCCTCCCCTCCACAGGCAGAGCTCACAGCCTCGGAATTCCAGGCCCTCCAGGGCCCTGTGCGGCGGGCGTCCCTCGTGTGCCAGACGGGGATAGAAAACATACTTTCCCGGCCTTAATGTAAACCATGTGTGACCCGCCGCACAGGAGCGGCCGCCGCAGAGCCGGCCGGCGACCCTCAGCCCCGGCCCCGGCTGTGGCGCCTCACGGGGTCCCGCCACCAGCCACGTCTGGGCCACAGGGGGCTCCCGCTGTCCCCCACCCACACGCTCGGACCAGCGGGGCTGGAGGCTGGCCCTGCTCGGACTAGGTCTGTGGCCCTGGGGAAGGTCCAGGCCGAAAGCTGCCCAGCTGCCCGTGGCTCTTCGGGGCCTCACGAGAAGAGCTCAGCCCCAGGGATGGGCTTCAGGACTGCCTCCGATGAGCCCCCTCACAGCCTCTTCAGCTGCCTTTCTTGAGGAAATCACAGACCCCCCACCGTGGTAGGCAAAACAAGGCCCCCCACAAAGAAGCGTATGTCCTCATCCTTGGAACCTGTGACTGTGGGACTTGTGGATGTGATTAGGTTAGGGACCTCCAGAGGGGCAGATGCTCCTGGATCATCGGGGCCGGGGGCAACGTCAGCACAGGGCTCCTCTGAGGGAAGGAGGAGGGAGGCAGGAGGTCAGAGTCTGAGAGGATGGGGTGACACCACCACCAGCCAAGGAACACGGGCGGCCTCTCAGAGCTGGGAAGGGCGAGGAACGGAACCCCGAGAGCGCCCAGGAGGAACCAGCCCTGCAGACACCTTGATTCTAGCTTCATCTGGGACTTCTGACCTTGGGACCGTAAGAGAACTTGTGTTGTTTCAAGTTGCCAAGTTTGTGGTAGTTCCGGCAGCTGAAGACTCATACGCACTCCCACCCAGCCCTGCGCAGGCCCCCCCTGCCTGCACCAGCTGCCCCCCTACCCGGGCTCCCCTGGCTCGGGGTTTGCTCCAACGGCGTCCCTCGGCGCCAGCACATCATCTGCGGCAGCCTCACCAAATGGCCCGCTGAGTGGCTCATGCACTCCCGTCTTCTCTGGCTCTCACACTCTGCGTTCTGTCCCACCCCGACGTCCCAGCCCTCAGCATTGCCATCCCCCCTGACCAGACCAGGTCCCACTGGGGCCACCGCGGGCTGCAGGGGGAGAGCAGGGCTGCTTCCTCCTCGGGCACGTGGGCTCGCAGAGTAAACAGAGAGCAGGGGGTTGCCTGGCAGCTCCTGACCCTGCCCTCCTGCGGGTACGTGGCCACCAGCCAGGAGGGGCTGTGGGGTCTTTCCCAGGAGGCCACAGCCGGCTGGGTAGGAAGGGGCAGAGACACCACCCCCACGGCAGGCCTGAAAAGCCAGCTGCTTTTGGCGGGTCCTGGGACCCATAGGTGGCGATAGTGAGGTGGGGGTGGGGGTGGGACCGGCGCGTGTACCCCCACCCCAGAACAGGTGAGCAGCACTCAGATTGGCCAGCTCACGTCCGGGATCGCCTGCCTGGCCGAGGTCCCCAAGCCCCCAGACCCAAGAGCCGACACTGAAAGGGCTCTTCCAGGATGTCCTCGGAGAGCTGGCTGCACCCGGGGACCGTCACACATGCGGTTGCTGCAGCCCAAGGAGGGAGGGTCGCGGAGCCTCGGCAGCCAGCGCACCAACCTGCTCAGGAACGCCACGGGGCCAGAGGACCAGTCAGCCTCTGAGAGCAGGGGAGGCTCTAGTCTAGACAGGCAAGGGCACAGGGCCACCTCTTCACATGGCAGGAGGGGGGGCATTGCCCTATTTCTGTGGGGTCCACGGTGAGGGCTCTACAGACAGACAAAGAGTCAGGGGGCGGCCCGTGTCCAGCTGACACAGAGAGAGAGCCATCCCTGCAAATAGGTCCCTGCAAGTCTGAGCATCCGTGCATTTTCCATTATGGAATATCCGGCCACAGCATGCCCCCAAATGTCATCCCAGCTGCACATGGCCGTGGATGTGTCGGGACATGCCATGGCCCATACCCTTGTCGGCCCTGGATGTTGGGCCAATGTCACAGGCAAAAAACCCTCCAAAAAAAAAAAAAAAATCTCATTGTTTGCTTTTATCATCTAAATTTTCTCGGTTGAGAGGCCCTTCGGATGTTTGCTGCTGATTTTACTCCTCTTCTGTGAATTGCCTATTCAGAGTCTCTGTCCATCTTTCCGCTGAGAGCTATTTCTAATTAATTTGTAAGAGCCTGTGTGTATTAAGGGTATTGCCCCTCTGTCTATCAGAAATGTTACAGATATTTCCTCTGGGCTGCCATTTCTCTGTTCATTTTAGTCCACGTGTGAGTCTTTCAGTGCTCGGAGGCCTGGTGATTTTCCTTTATGGCTGCCGGGGGTTCGCGTCCTGCCTGGGAAGGCTTGACCTGACCCGGGGTCTAGCATCATCCCCCTGTTTCCTGATGCTCTCGTTATTGGTAATGTGTGCCATCTTCAGTGTGAGTAGGACATTTGTTTGGCCTGAAGTACGGACTGACCTTGGTGGGTTTTCCCCGGTGGGAGACCACCACGCCCTTGCTCCTGTCCCCACTGACCAGAAGAGCTGGGGTCTCACGGGGACCTCCCTCCCCCAAGAGAGCCCTGTGCTGGGAGGAGAGGCCAGTGTGAAGGAGGAAGATGGAACTGTGAGGCGTTCTCGGTCACTGACACCTTGGGGAGGGTGCGGTGAAGAGAAGGTGTCCCCCCGGCCCCCCTCCCTGGTCTTTCCCGCACATGAGTGGCAGCTGGGCCCCGTGTCTGGGCCAAGCTGAGTGTGAAAGCTCTCAGAAGCTTCCAGAGACATTTCTGTCCTCTGGGGCCGTCAGATCTCTGGGGTGGGGTACTGGGGACGCCCAGAGCCACCATGGCTGTTCTCCCCAACCCCGGGGCAGAACCCTCATCTTGAATGGTTTGAAGAAAATGGATGTCCCCTGCTTAGGTGGGGGAGCTCCTGGATATTCTCAGTCGGGTCACACCCATCAGGGTCTGTGAGGTGAGAAAAAGGCCAGGGAGGCTGCTGGGGCTGCGAAGCCCTCACTAGCCACTACCCAAGCCTCTTCCAAAGGTGGAAAGAGGTTTTCTGGTTTTCTGCGAGATGCAGACTGGACACAAAGATTATAACCACGGCTGTGACTTAGTGGGTGCTTCTGTGGGCTGAGCCCCCCAGCCAGCTCTTTGCCTTGTTATCACCAGGCCCCACATCAGCCCTGCAGGATGCATGATCCCTACCTTACAGAGGAGAAAATGACTGCTCAGAGGGGGTAAGTAAACCTGCACAGAGCCCCACAGCATGTAGGGAAATTGAAGTCACCTAAAGAGATATTGAGAGGCTGAGCCGGAAAATGGTCAGCAAAGTGCCCAGTGGGGTTTGCACAAAGTGGGTGATTGAAAGATTCAACTGCCCCTCAGCCCCCTCCCTTCTCTGTGTCTTTTCCTTTCTTTCCCAAACCTCCCCACCACCTGAAATCTGTAACAATGGCAAGCAAACCCCAAGTCAGTAATGAAATGGCAATGGCCATTCATTGAAGGACTTGTTCCAGAAGCTTCCCCTGGGTAGCAAGTCCTTAGCCAGGGAACCCCCTTGTCTCCACCCCTGAACAGCACCCTATCTATCTAACCAAGGTTGACACTGGATCTGGAAGGGATCGGGTGGGGAAAGTTCCCACCCATGGGTCAGCCCTCAGGAAGGAGGGCGGTCCAGAGGCGCTCCCAGGAGGAGGGGTCTCTAGTCTGATTGTCAAGGGCAGTGGTCACACACAGGGGCAGGGAGAGTGGAGTTGTTCTGTTTCCCAGCGTGCAGAGGCACGGGACATAACATTTTCAAAGCTTGTTGAACACGAAAAAGTACACAACGTGATGTATGATTTCAAGTATAAAACCGCAATAACCAGCTTTTAAAAAAAAGTGTAGAAATCAGGATAATGATCTCCCTTGGGGTCAGAGGGCCGCTCACCTGAAGGGAGGTGTGGTGGGTTTCTGGGGCCCTGACCCGATTGTGTTTCTTCCTCTGAAGGAGGCTGGCTAAAAGGATGTGCCTCTGACTTTATGGAAATATAACGTGTACCCCTTTGATCCATGTACTTTTCCTCTGGTGCATTAGACTCCAATAAAAAGTTAAAATGTGTTGAAACTGGAGCTCAGGTGACGAGAGAGTTTGAACATTATTCTGGAGGCAGTGGGCAAACCCAGCAGGCCTCTGAGCAATGGCAGTTCGTGACCAGAGCTGTGTTTTTGGATGATGAATCTGGCAGGGTGTGTGAGATGGGTTCGCAGGGGGGAGAGGGGGCCGGCTGGCGTCGGCTCAGACACGGCGGTGAGCGCAGGTGAGAGGTAATTCACAGCCGCCCCAGGGAGGAGAAGCCATGCTCGAGCTGTCTGGGGCTTCATTAAATATCAGAAAGAGAAATGAACCAATTTCGCGGCCCTGGTCTGTGCCTTCTCCCAGGATGTGGAGTCAAAGGCTACGCGACCAAAGGCCAGTAGCAATCCGATTAATTCCCCTGGATAAAGCCTTTAATCTAACACATAACAGCAAATTCTTGTTTTTCCATTAAAAACAATACCTCGGCCCCCACGTTGGCTGCCAGGGCCTTAATGAGATCCCTTTCCCACCCGGGAGGCTGAATCGGACCTTTGTTTCTCGCAGCATGGGGTTTGGAAGATTGCTAGTTTGGCGGTAGGGCCGGCTGGGGGTGTTTGCATTGATGGGGAGCATGAGGCTGGATGTGACATAAGCAGCGAGAGGTTCTAGGTGACCTCAGCTGAACCGCAAGTTGGCCTAACTCCTTGGAAGAATGTGTGGGGAGATTTGCCGGGGCCAGGCCCGGGCATGGCCTGGGGTGGAGGAAGCCCCGGGACAGGGCTTCAGAGACCTGGGGACTATCTTGGGCAAGTCTTGCCCCACTCTGCTTCTGTCTCTTCCTGTGTCAGATGAGACGGTTGGCCTTTCGGGAAGGCCAGGTATTCGTGGAATCAGATCTCTGGGTGCTGGACCCATGGGACTAGGGACTGAGCATGACCATGGGCAGTAACATGCTCGCCTGCCTAACTGCAGGGAAGGATGCGGGGAGGACGCCCTGGCACTGGGAAGCTGCTGGGGGACGCTGATGGTGTTGCAACATGGCAGAGGAGAGATCTGTTCAACTAGGACCCCTACAGAAAGTGACATGCTCCCAGATGACGTGGCATAAATACCACCTGCCTCCCAGGGTAGGGCGACCAATTCATCCTGCTCTCCCTGGGACTCTGCTGGTGTTAGCTCTGACAGCCCCAGATCCCAGGAAACCCCAGGCCCAGGCCAACCAGGATGGTTGGTCACCCCCTTCTAGACCTGGAGAAAACCTCGGCACTCAAAGTGAGCTGACGCCTGCACACAGGGGGGTGACCCGGACCCACCCCCCGTCCAGCAGCACGTGGGGGACTGACCCAGAGTGGAGACTGTCCTCCTGATGGCTCTTAGCCACCATGTCCCCTCCCATCCAATCCTCACAGAAGGGGGACTGGATGCTTCTCCCAGAATCTAGTCAAAGCTGGCTTGCTGAACAGAATGGGACAGTCCCATAGTCTCTGCCTATTGCCGGGATGCTGGTTGTCATGCTTCAGGTGGACAGGTGCCCCTTCTAGGCTCTGGGCTCCAACACCCCCATCAAATCTTCTTTCCAGAGATCCCTGAGCTCACAGCATGCCCTCCAGGAGGACCCAAGGAAGGGCTGCCTGGCCTCACGGCCCCAACTGACTTCTGCAGCCAAGCTACAAAAGTCGTTGGGACCAAACCAGATGAGTGGCCCCCTCGAAGACCTGTGCTCAGCTGAGCTTAAGTCCGGCCAGATGTGCACCAGTCATGACCTTGTTGGCTGGGGCCTCAGGGGCTGGCCCACCTCCCGCGACTCCACATCTTCCAGCGGCTTCTCCTTCCAACCAGGAGCAAAGCCCATGGTCATGGGGCAGCCCCTCAGCCAGATCAGGGGGTCTCAGACCTGAGCAATCACTTTCGAGGGAGCGTTAGGGTATTTGCCCCGCCGTGATTTCCGGAGCTGGAAGTCTCACCTCTGTTAACACGGTATCACTGGGGAGGTGTCCAGGGTGGGCCAGGATGCCGGCCGGGCTCCCAAACGGATCCCGCACAGTGCTGTGCAAATCCAGTGCGGACGCCTCCTGCCCGGCAGATGGAAGACTCCGCTCGTGGGAACTGGCAGCCAGCGGTGACCTGTGAAATCGGGACCGAGGGGATGAAAACGTTTTGTCACTGAGAAAATATGTTTATGCTTATTAGAACAACATTTTTTGGGCTCATGTAAAATAAACACATGGGGTCGAATGTTGCTCCGAGTACTCCATTTACAAAGAGGCGAGGAAGGTATGAGGCTGTGGTCAGGAGCTGGCAAGGATGAAAATTACAGCGGGATTAGCTTCTTGCATTGTAAATTGGAAAGTCCAGAGATGTGTGGCACTGCTGCGGAGGCCCAAACTTCTAAATGAAATTTATTCTTGCTGTAAAATCTGGAAATGACATCTTCAGGGATGACAAATACAGAGAAAACATGATTTCAGCCTCGATATTTGGTCTCCTTGCAGACGGATTTCATTAAAAAGGGCTTTATAAAAATGATAGAAATGTTACAGTTTGCTAAATTAAGTCTGAAACAGCTCTATTTAATAATCTGGTGCATTTTAATCATTTTTTGAAAAGCCTGACATATTAAAAAGAACCTCAGTCTTGCATACCACTAAAAAAAAATGAAGAAAAGAAAAAAGGAATCACTCTCAGCTCATCTTGGGTTGTTTTGTTCATTTCTTAACTTAAATTTGTCCTCCTCACTAAGAATTGGCGCCAAGTGAATAAACATCTGATACCCAGCTCTCCAGGTCTCCGGAGCGTTTGTAGCCATGACAGGGTCATGCGACCATGGGTTTCCTGGTTTAGTTTTCTCTTGGGAATCAAAGTTGAAAAGGTTAACCACTCTGTTTCCACCTTTTGGTCCCATAATGCGGCACACTCAGGAATGGGGGTGTGTAAGGTGGGATGGGCAAGGGGGAGGCAGAAGGGACAAACCATAGTGGGAAGACTAGTATAAAGCTCTCCTGGAAAGTCTTTGCCAAAGAGCAATGGAAAGGGCCTTCCAAGATCCTTAGAAAAGTCTCCGTTTTGGAGGAGGAAGTGGAATTTGAGAGGTAGCTGTGGGGAGTTGTAAGAGCACTGGGTCCAGACTACAGAAATCCAGTGCTATGACACCAGCCAGGGCCAAGGATTGGATGGATAGATGGATGAGTGGATGGATGAGTGGATGGAGATGGATGGATGGATGG